>NW_004949108.1:1919656-1939679 GCF_000317375.1 Microtus ochrogaster | reverse complement strand
CCTCTCCTTTCCTCTTCTCTCCCCCCCCCTTCCTGTGTGTGGATAAAATATGATCAGGCCAGCTTCCTCTTCCCATGTCATGCCTTCCACGCCATGAGAACTCTATCCCCCAGGAACTCCAAGCTAAGATAAAGCTATTTTTCAGTTACTTTTGGTCATGGTGTCTCATCACAGCAATAGCAAATTGACTAATACACTGCACACTGTTCTGTGTGATTGGCCATGGCTTCTTTATTATGTGCCTAGTGTTCTAGGGTCTGTCGGGATGGTCACCCTTCTGTTCACCAGGGACCTCTGTCTTTTTTCTCATTCGGGATTTGGCGATGTCTGCTAAACATATCAGTCTGTCATTTTTTCTGCCACGGTGACAACATACTTGACAGAAACAAGTGAGCAGAGGTTTCTTGTGAGGATTCAGCGTTAGTGGCTGGGAGCACGGTGGCTGGAGAGGCTGGCCTGTGGCAGCAGGAGCCTGTACAGTAGCTTTTCACATCATGGTGGACGCGGGGGCAGAGGCCTTGCCAGCAGTGACCCAGTTCTGCTGGGTAGACCACAGGCCCCAAAGGTTCCATAACTCCCCAGACAGTGCCATAAACTGAGGACCAGTATGCAAACACATGGTGTTGCAGAGGGTATTTCCTACTGAGGCTGTAAAACTGAGTTTTCAAAGCACTGTTTTTGTTTCTTACATTTTCCCTCTTGTTTGTTTTCAGTGCCATGAGTTTCTGCTCTTCTCTTT
Organism: Microtus ochrogaster; assembly: GCF_000317375.1. NCBI lineage: Eukaryota > Metazoa > Chordata > Mammalia > Rodentia > Cricetidae > Microtus > Microtus ochrogaster. The sequence continues at coordinate 1,938,940 of NW_004949108.1, read as the reverse complement.
AGTATCTCATCCTCTTGGCTTTCCTTCTCATATTTTTTGAATTTATTTCCTTCTCTACTTTGTTTGTTTCTTGTTTGTTTGTTTTGTTTTTAGAGACAGGGTTTCTCTATGTAGCCTTGACTGTCCTGGAACTTAGTCTGTAGACCAGGCTGGTCTCCAACTCATAGATACCCCACTGCCTCTGCCTCTTGAGCACTGGGATTAAAGGCCGCCTTTCCTTTTTAAGGTCTTGAGATCAAAGTTCAAATTAACTTAAGTCTCTTTGGTCACCAGAAATGAGTCCTGTCAAGATTGCCAGATGATGATGGGGAGACTGGGGTCTCCTAATAAAAGAATTTTAAAATGTATAAAAGCATAAGCTCAAGGAAGATTTTCTTAGAGTTTCAGAAAAATTCCATGGCAGGTAAGATACAAATCCTGGCAGGTACCCAGAGGAAGAGTGTTGGGGGCTGCAGACCCCTGGCCCCTTGACTTTCTTTGCCTGCCTCAGACTGTTTGTCTGCTGGAATGAACTGAGCAAAACAACTAGTTTTTCTATGTTTGCAACTGCTCTGAGCACGAGACCCTCAGGAGTTCCTGATGGCAGGGGAGTGAATTCTGGTGGGTTTGGCAGCTGAAAGATCCTGAGAGCTGGGGCATGGTTATCAGTTAAGGATCCCTATAAGCTTCCATGGAGCACAATATGGTTCAAGACATGTCCCCATGTCTCTGTCTCTGTATGTCTTTACATCTCCAGCCTAGTTCCCGGCTCACTTACCGTCCTGCTGTGCAGGCGCTATAGAAGAGAATGGAGAAAAGAGGGGAAATAAAATGCCCATGGCATTTGAGATAAGCCTGTACAGTGGGTGCCACAAGGCAGGCAGAGGAAGAGTAAGAAGACCGAAATACAAGAAAAAGCATACTTCAGTGTTGGCCAGCATTTGAAAGAAAGAGAATAAAGGGACAAAAAGTCACATCTTCCTGAGGACGCAGGAAGGTAGATAGACCGAACTGAACGTCAGAGAGGTTTGGCTCCTAAGGACTGCACAGGACCAGGAATTCTGGGTGGGAAAAGTACAGTATCACACTAAAGGGATAACTATTCCACCCATCTCTCCAGCATGGCTTAAGGTGAGTCTGCCCCCTGATGGTGTGGTCCCTTGGACAGGACAGCTGTTGGAGCAGCCCAGCGTTAGGTCCGCACCAAGGCCAGAGATTGTATCTTCTTGATCAGAAGAAATAAGCTTTCTCTTGTTGAGCCTTGATGTATCTGTGCCAGTTTCAAACACTGGGTGTCATAAATTTCCCTATAGTGTTGATTCAGCTATTCCCCACAAAGTTTTGTCTGAATTTTTTTTTTACATATTTTTACAATCACTGTACCAGGTAATGTTATTCTTATTCTTATTTAACTAAGTTAGGAAACAGAGGAAAATGTATTTACTCATAATTTTACTCTTTTTACCTATTCTTTCTTCTGCTTGTTTCAGTTTTTCTTATTTTAGAATTACCTTTCTCTACAGAGAAACTTTCATAGCTCTTATTTTAAGAGCTAGTCTACTGATTGTAAGTGTGTGTGTGTGTGTGTGTGTATCACACACATATAAATGGGAAGTTCTTCAGTATCTAAGGGCTAATAATTTGTAAGTAGGATTATTTTCAATCTATAACGAATTCATCAAGGAAACAATTCTTAAAATGAGCTACTTTTTTTTTCTTTTTAAAAAATGTCACTTCTTGTTACTATTTGTGTGTGTGAGCATGTGTGAATGCACATTGCCCTGGCATGAAGGTGGAGGTCAGAAGACAACTTTTGGAGTCAGTTTTCTCCTTCCATCTTTACAGGGATGCTGGAGCCACCAGCTTCACATGGCAATATCACGACAGGATCATTTATTTCACCAGCTCCCCAATCCCATCTTTTACTTGAGGCAAAAATCACCCCTGTGGAGTTTAAGGTACTGAGCGAATATTCCCTTTGTCTTAATAGCATTTGTATCAGTGTGGCAAAGTGGCAGCCATGAGCACCTTAAAGGGAGGAGAGAGTTACCAAGCTCCTGGCATTAGAGGTTTCACTTGCTAGGTAGTTGACTCCATTGCTCGGGACATAAGACAAGGCAGAGTATTGGGGTGTGAATGAGTGGCAGAGGATGCTTGCTTTACCACAGTCAGAACCAAGGAGGGTAGGGGAAGTAGGGGTAGGGGAGGCGTCAGGGTCAAGGACATAACCCCAGTGGCTTACTTCCTCCAACTAGGACCCCAACTCCTAAGATTTCTAACATCTCCCGAAATAGCGCCATCAGGTAAGGACCAAGATGACACAGGAGCTTATGAGGGCACATTTCATATTCGAACCGTAAGAAATCTCTCTATGCATGCATGCGTGCATGCCTGCCTGCATGCATTCACTCTGTGAGCATTCATTGCATGCACGCCTGCATGCATTTACTCTGTGAGCATTCATTGCATGCTTTATCGAAAGGCTTTATTAGGCACTCGACAAAACAGTCCTTAAACTCAGAAGAGACGGAACACAGGTGGTGTATGTGTTAAGTGTTCTCATGGCTGATGTTTGTTAGGCTGTGTTATATGCCAGGAACTCTCTCTAGCCCTGCACATGAACTGACCCTTAGAACAAATCATGACGAGCAGACTGCCCTTGTAGTGTGGCTTGGGTTCTATGTGGTATCTGAATCAAGACCTTGCCACAGAGGACATCATAATATATTGAAGGAGTGCCCAGTTCCGTGAAAGAGAGGTGGTGGGGGTCAGAGAGTGGGGATCAAGGAGTGGGGGTCGGGGAGTTGGGGTCTAGAGATGTGGAATGGGAAGCCCACTGTTCTAGAAACAGGCTTTGGGCCTTGCTCATGAGCACATTCCTGAAAAATAAGAAAAACGCAAGACGAAATAGCTTTTCATGTTCTAAAAAGAGGGGAGGAAGGGAGTGGGAGGGAGTAGCCAGGAAACGGGACTGAGTGTGGGAGATAAGAGAGCAGTCAGTGGGAACGTGAGTCTCTCCTTCTCGCTTTTCACGACTTCAGCTCACAGACATATGCTCCGCAGTCTCCTCTGCTTCTCTTTGCCAAGATCCCCCACTTCGCCCGCTGGCCTCCAGCAGCTGCTCTCCCCTGATAGGCCCCCTTCAGTGCTACCCAGCCTCTTTCCAGTCACTTCCGGGGCACACCTTGACCCCTGGACTGTCTAGATCCCTCCACCGTGAATAGCAGTAGCTGCTGCCATTTCCCTTCGGATTCCTTGTAATAGCTCTAGCAAAGCAATTCCTGGAGCGTTAAAGGACTAACCTTTCCTCTCTATTCAGAACTTTATGCGTAGCAGTTCAACCTTGACACCTAGGGCAATGCCAAGTGTGAAAAACGCGCCAGGCGTTGGGGACGCGGCTCAGTTGGTAGAGGGTTTGTCTAGCGTGCTCGACGCTCTGGGCTCTGTCCTCAGCGCCTCATAAACCAGGCGTGGTAGTAGCACATACCTACAGTCCTAGCACTGTGAGGACAAAGGTCGGGCATCTGAAGTGCAGAGTCATCCTTGGGCACACAGTAAGTCTGAAGTGAATATGGACTACACGAGACTACATCATGTCTTAAAAAAAGACAAAACACAAACCCAAAGTAAATGCTTTTATGTGTTAAAGCGCACCGCCGCAAAAAAGAAAGGAAATGAACAAATAAATCAAAAGACCAGAGCAATAGATACACCAATGTTCTGAACCTCAGAGTATGACCTTAGAGATAGTCTTTCCAGGACCCAGCGAGGATGAGGTCATTAGGGTGGACTCTACGTGAATAAGAACAATAAAAAGTGACCAACACAGACGGCTCTATATGAACATGGGGGGAGAGCCTGGCCTGGGGCTTCTACAGTCATGGGGGCTACCCAAGATGGCTAGAGAAGAGGTCAAGGAAGCCGGGGCACCCCAGAGCAGATCCTGGCTCCCACATCCTGACACAGACTTCTGCCACAGAAGACGAAATATTTCTGTCTGCTATTAGTTACAGAGACCCTAGCAAAAGTATACCGTGCCTGGTGAGTGTCTATTGTCTCCAGAAAGGAGAATGTTCCATGGGACTCCACAGCCCCCTTCTTGTGAGTACTTGCAGCTCTGGCTGGTCACCAAGACGGTACTTCGTGTATGCCGTGTGATTTGTTGGTTTGTTTGTTTCCTTTCCATCATGACATTCAAGACTAAGAGTTTGATTCTTGGATGTTCTAACCTTCCCCATTAAAAACAACAACAACAAAATCCCCGTGAGTCTTTGATGAGAGACAGGGGGGAAGGAAGCAGGTTGTTTGTGTCACCTGGGACCACATGTGCCCAGTCAATCTATAACAGCTCCGAAGCTCGTGTTAAGGCACTAGCATTTCAGTCATAGGAGGAAACTGTGAGTCACAGACACTTGCGAGGAGCTTGTCACGCACGGATTGGTACCTGGCAGGCTCTGTCTTCCCTAGGATTCCTGCCACCAACTGTCACTACATAGTTTTCAATTTGCACATCCCCGTCACTGCCAAGCTGGAAGGAAGTACCTCTGTACGACTGGTAATTACGGAAAGGCTCCCACGGCCCCTCCCCAAGTCCCTGGGGGCTAAATTTGTGCGTGTTGACAAAGTCATTCCTTGATTTTGTTTTCTGAATGAGCACTATTGTAGACGGTGAGTCACGATCTGCAGCCAGCAAGTGGCCGTCCTCCTCCGCAGCCTAATTTTCCCTTGATTTCCAGGCTCTTTGTCTTGTATGAAACATGGCGTTTCCCTGTGTCTTGTATGTACATACAGGCATGAAAACAGTAAGCTCCTTCAGAAGCTCAAGTCTAAAGACAGGTGGGAGTTTTTCAGGTTCTCTCGGGGGGGGGGGTCTTGTCGCTGGTCCCCAGGAGACACAGGGTTTTAAGGACAGACAGGAGTCCTGGGGCACTCTGGAAATGGAGTCGAGGGTACCTGGGCACTCAGCATCTTCAACTGGCTACTTTGACCACCTGCCTCCATTTCCAGACACATGGGGGCTACCACCGACATGTTCTTTTGACTATAACGTACCCTAGTGACCAGCGATCAGGAAGTCATGGCAGGTCCAGCTGTTATCCAAGGCTGAGGCCACCTCCTGACCCCTGACCTTCCCGTGTGCTTCCTAGATCTTCTTCTGTGGTGTTGATCCGTTATTCTTTTGGCTTCAACCTTTCGCATGAGCCAGCCCACGTGGAAAAGTACACACAGATATACACCATCCTGGCAACAACAGCCACAAGGAAAACGCTTTCACTGAGCCTCCTGCTCCTAAGGGAACCCCTTCTCTCCTTTCTTTTCTTACAAATTCTCTGCAACTCTTCCAAGCCTCAATTTCTTGTTTTCATCCCTGGCTTTCTTCAGTTTCCTGCACACTCTGCCTCCCTGCATGCATTCTGATTGAAGCGGCCAGCATTTCTGCAAGACCCAGGTTAGGAGACTGCTTCGTTCTTACTTCTCTTGATTTTGGAAGTCTCTAGTGAGGTGGTTCGAGCAGCTGCTGCAGGTCTGGGGCCTGGCGGGCAGAGAGGAGGCAGGAGTGGGAAGTCAGGGGTGGTCTGCTCCGCAGGCTCCAGCGTTCTGGTTCCCCTGGCATCTGTAGTCACCCTTCCCCCTCACTGGTGGCTGCGTTAGGACTCACACCCACACCCTGCAGTTCTCATCGTCTTTGCTCACCTGTCTGTAGGTGTAGGAAGATCTAAAGAAGATTCTCTCAGCGGGAGAGATGCACTCCTTCAGGAGGCCCCTCCCCATTCTTCTCTGGAGAACTGATTGCTTCATGTTTCCTCATATTTTTCTAGCTTGCTCTGTGGCTAACGCATCAAACCACACGTTGTCATTTTTTTTTTCCTACAAGGAGCTGGACCTTAAATCTTAAGCTTCTGTGGATGTCTTTCTCCTGCCATCAGCTCTGCTGTGGTTTGACAATGGCCACGGCCCCGTGCTTGAACAATGGATGGCGGCGTGAAAACGCCATTTACAAATCAGAAGGCCGATAGCATTCAGTCTGGGGACAAGAACTTGTCCATAGAACAAACCAACTTTGTGTTTTGATAGATTTCAAACAGAAAATGAATTCCACACTTATTATTGATTTTCCAGGGTGTCTTTATTTGTCTGATCTATTGATTTCCTACGCTGTCAGCAGGGACTCTGTGTTTATTTGCCTGATCTCCTCCCGTCCTGGAGTGAGCAGATTTCCTGTGAATTCAGTTTCATTCAGTTTAGTGTGTTGACACGTCACCTCTGAGGGACCCGTGTTCCTCCTCAATCCTGGACACAGCTTTAAGACACCTGACATGCCAAAGGGGCTTGTGACAGTGGCTCTCAAAGGGCAGACTTACCATTGGGGCTGATCATCTTTCAAGGCTGTTTCCTCTCTCAGGAGATATTTTTCTTTAATGTCAACATAAATAGCATTTGACATTTCACAACGGTGTTAGCAATAACCACTCAGTCAGGGTGGGCAGGAGAGGCAGCTGGACTTGCGGAGGAGGCCTGCTTTGTGGGATCCCGTTTATTACTCTCGGTGGAATGAAGATAGAAGCAGCAATCACTACATCTTTGGCTCTGTTTAATCTCCAACTGGGAAGATGTGATCGGCCTTCTCAGGGACCACCAAAGGCTCTCCAGAGCTGGCAATGGCGGCAGCGTGCTCCCCAGAGGCAGCCTGCCTGTGCTGTTCTGACAGGGGTGCCCATCCACATCACCCCTCTAGCCAGCATGATCCAGTGGCCCCCTTGACTGCCTTTGCTGCTTACTGCCAGGTGGGCTGTGCCCGTGTCCATCGCCCGAAGACCACGGGAAGCCGCTAATCGGCTACACAGCCCGCTGAAGGTGGAACTAGAAGATTTGATCAAAGCAAAGAAGCTCCCGCTCCGCCGCCGCCTCCGCCAATGTCTTTTATATGCAGTCGAGGTCTTCCTCCCACTTGTGGAAGAGATGCAGGAAGGCACTGCAGCAGCTGCACGTTTGGAAAGAAAACGCGTTTCCTGGGGTGTAGAAAATCAGGAGAGAGACTTTCAGAGAGTAAGAACCCACACCTTAAGGCCACCGCTGCAGACACTTCGGGCTATTTGACTACATTCCCTCCGTGCTTAGGATGTGTAGTTTGGATTTAACCCCAAAGCAAATCTTTTACGATTCAAATTTAAACACGATGTAGGGAGGAAGAAATTTTTATTTTTGAGATTTTTTTTTTTAATGCCTGATACTTTCTTGAAGGAGTTTCATGTTTTATTTTTCAATAACTTAGAATCATATCCCAAGTCTTTGAATTCTACCTTGGATCTCCCTTTCTACCATCTGGGACATGAAAAAGACTGGAAGGGCCCCAGTGTGACATTTCTGGGTATTTTCTAAGCTTTTTTGTTGTTGTTGTTGTTGTGCACTTGGTGAGACACAGAGGAAACATATGCAGGGGGGTGACTCACTGCAGGGAGGATTTCTGTGCATGAGCTGCCTTGGGGTTACACAGGTTCCCTCTGAAGCTTCTGCAGAGGAAGCACAGCCTTTGTTCTATTTCAGGGGAGCAACCTGAGGGCAGCTTTCTGAGCCACGTTCCTCTCCCGCTGTTTTTATTTGGGGCTTGGTGTCACTCGCTCCACCCCGTCCAGGGACATCATCAGTCTATCACCCTGTGCTGGTAGCTGGGAGTGACATTTAGCTTAACCCGATTCTCAGTCAGCACCGAGGCACTGTAGATATGTCCAAGTGAAAGGACATTCTTAACTCAGGAAGAACATGTCAACAAATAGATGGCCACATGTGTCTTAGTGACGGCAAAGGTAAATATTTAGGCAGGGCAAGCTGTTGATGACAAGAACTCATTTTGGGGGAGATCAAGGCCAAGTGCGCACGCTGCAGGCTTTGATGTATAGGAATCATTCAAAACTCAGCCTTCATTTACGAAATGGTGAGCGGTCCTGCTTGCCCTCGGTTTATAGAGTCCATCCTTCATGTTTGCTCTCAAGGCACCGAGACAGGAATGTGTTCGAGATGGAGATTTCTCTCGCAGCACAATGGAAATGAGAGAGGAAACACGATGTAGGGAGGAAGAAATTTTTTTTTTTGAGATTTTTTTTTTTAATGCCTGATACTTTCTTGAAGGAGTTTCATGTTTTATTTTTCAATAACTTAGAATCACATCCCAAGTCTTTGAATTCTACCTTGGATCTCCCTTTCTACCACCTGGGACATGAAAAAGACTGGAAGGGCCCCAGTGTGACATTTCTGGGTATTTCTGGTAAAACTCTTTAGTTTGCAGTCCTAAGCTTTTATTTTATACTTGTAACATGAAATGGCGAACTGTGAGAAATTGTTTCTGCTTAGTTTGTTCAACTTAAGACTTTTTTACATTGACTATGTGTGTGCATGCATGCATTTGTGTGTATTTTCGTGTGTGCCTTGCCTGTGTGTATTTATGTATGTGCATGTGTGTGTGCATGTTCATATGTATGTGTGTGTTTGTATGTTTTCATGTGTTTGTATGTATACATGTGTGTTTGTGTGTTTTCATGTGTTTGTATGTATGTGTGTATGTGTGTGTTTGTGTGATTTCATGTGTTTGTATGTATGTGTGTATGTGTGTGTTTGTGTGATTTCATGTGTTTGTATGTATGTGTGTATGTGTGTGTTTGTGTGTTTTCACGTGTTTGTATGTATACATGTGTATGTGTGCTTATGTGGAAGACAACTTGCAGAAATTGGTTTTATTACATGGATTCTAGGAATTCTAGGAACTGAACTCAGTTGGTCAGGTTTGCACACAAGTGCTCTTCCCTGCTAAGCCTTCTCACAGGCCCTAGCTTAAATGGAATCCATTACAGTGTTTGTGTTGTTTGAGGTTATTTGTTAACTTGATACAAGTTAGAGTCACCTAGGAAAGGGAGCCTGTGTAACATGAGGGGCCTGCTTGTTGGGGTTTCCATCCCGCCCGGTACCCCACAGCCAGCAAGCCCCAAAGAAAATCACACAGAGATCTCCATAAGTTATAAACTGATTGGCTCATTAGCTCAGTCTTCTTATTAGCTCTTGTAGCTTATATTAACCCATTATTCTTATCTATGTTAGCCACATGGCTCAGTACCTTTCAGCCAGGCATGTTACATCTTGCTTCTCGGTGGTCTGGGCTGGCATGGAGGAATGGGCTTCCTCCTTCCTAGCATTCTCCTGTTCTGTCTGGTTGACCCACCTATACTTCCTGCCTGGCCAATCAGTGTTTATTTAAAACATGATTGACATAATACAGATAATTCTCCTGCACCAAGCCTGTGCTGAAGAATTGTTATTAGGCTGGTCTGTGAGCAGGTCTGTGGAATAGCTTTCTTGATTAATAATTGATGTGGGAGGACTCCGCTCACTGTGGGTAGGATCGTCATGGCAAGGGTTATGGGCTAAAGAAGAAAGCAGGCTGAACAAGCCCTCAGGAGCAAGCCAGTATGCAGCTCCCTTCCATGGCCTCTGCTGCAGCTCCTGCCTTGAGTTTCTGCCTTGACTTCCCTCATGGATGGACTATGACGTGGAGGTGTGAGCCAAAGTAACCCTTTCCTCTCCACATTGCTTTTGGTCAGGATGTTTCATAATACAAACAGAAAGGGAACTAGGGCAGGGTCCCAGGTCAGAAGGAAAATGTCAGGATGGAAACAAACTCAGACTACTGTCCTAGTTTCGAAGATGCGTCTTTAATGTCAGGCCGAGTTCTATGAAACAGTTATTCTGCATGTGAAAATTATTTGAAATCAATTATTTCATGTAATTCAAAATGCCAAGTGGCTTAGGCATGATGGACAAGAGAAAATATATACAGGCACACAGGTGTATACATGTATGCATGTGTGCCCATGTGCGCGCGCGCGCACACACACACACACACACACACACACACACAACGGGGGGCACTTATCTAACTTTCTGCATGCTGACTATGGCAATGTGACTTTCCTCACCTTTGTCTCTAGAGTGAATGTGCCTTCTTCTCCCCTCTGCAGCTGCACAGGCTCAGCCTTTCACAGGGAAGAGGATCCGGCATCTGGAGCTCACCTCCAGGACTTGTTAGTAAATCTGAGGAGTTAGTCTCTGGCTTCCAGAGTCCTTTAGAAATGTCCAGATTTGGTGAAAACCGAATCCTTTTCCTTTCCTTCCTTGCTTTAAAAGTCGATCCCACATAACCAAGTCTCAATAATTGCCTTCTGCCGACGAGGAGCTGGTAGAAGCAGGTGGTCAAGGCCCACCTGTGAATGGGTTCCGTAGCGAATGTGTGGGAGCGATGACTAACAATTGATTATTCACATTCTACAACGCTGCTGCCTTCCTCTTACTGAAACCGATAGGATTGTTCCAGGAAGAGCAGGTGGCTGGATTAAACAGCCACACAACCTGCCGTGTGAGGAGCAAAATCAGGTCCACAGAAAAAGAGGAGCACGGGGAAGAGGAAAATGAAAGGGGCAAAATGAGAAAGATGCCCGTTTGTTGAGAAGTACCTTCCTGATTCTCCTCAGGAAGCACCAAAATTTCTGGGCAAACACCACACTGTATTGTTAAAGAAATCTAAAAATTTATTGTTACTAAGTCCAAAGGTTGGTCTAGAAATTTCTACCCCAACATGTGTAAGACTGTATAGATCTATCGTTAAGGAACAGGAAGCCAACGGAATGGCTTCAGTTGGCATTTGCCTCATGTGGGCATGGAGTGATATTTCTGTGGCGTGTGATTGGATATGGCTCAATTGGCAATGATTGGCAGGGGCTCAACTCTGCTACAAGAATATATGCTTTAGTTGGGTTGCGATTTGCTCACCTACTTAAGTAGGTTACAGCTTGGGGCATACAGAGGTGGTTTTAGGACATATTTTATTAAGTAAACACCAAAAAAGAGTAAGAGGCCAAATGTTGCAGTCTGATATCATGAATTCCCAAAAGCACTCCAGGCCTTTTCCTATACAGGACCCTGGAAATCGTCTTGCTCCTCAGGACCCGGTGACAGTACCTGGTCCAAGACTGTGTTTTTGTAGCCTCACAGACATAACTATATGGCTGTTACCGAACCCTTAAACAGGACGTCCAAAGACAAAAATGTGGTTGCCTTTCAGGCTGGTAGTGAAATTTGCAGTGCCCAGTTTCCCTCCCCAAGCCCATTCCCTTCTACTTGCAGTAGGAAGTGGGAGGGGAGCCTGAGCCCATCAGTCCTCTTTGGGGCAAATGGCTTTTAAAATGCTCCCAAGGGGGGCCATTGATCACCCCAGCTGACAGGATCGGTACCTATTATTTCCACGCTTTGAGCGTCGCAGCCTGGCTCCCATGGTTCTCAGCCTCTAAGTAGAGCTGGTGAAATTAACTTGAATGACCTAATTCCCACCTTCCAGTCCACCCCTTCATATGCGCGGTGCGAAGGGCAAAACAGAAGCGAAATGGAAAAGATTAACAAGGACCGTGCCAGTTTTTCACCGAGCAGCCATTGTTTCTCTGCATCTGGGGGGGAAGCTACACTATTTGGCAGTGTGGGGGGCCCCCAGACACCGGCTGGGGCTAATGAGCATTGTGGGAGCTGAGTGGAGCAGTTGCCCTGGCCCCGCCCTGACTACCCTGGTTGACAGGTGCCGAGGGGAGGGGCAGGCCACAGCTGCTGGGGCAGGAATCCCATTATCCTTTGCTGCGCATTGATTCACCCCGTGGGGGCATTTCCTCTCTGGCTGCGCTAATTCGCCTGGTCCTGGGAGCACACAGAGTCTGAGGTGAGCAGGGCTGGGCTCAGCCTGCTGTCTGCAGAGGTATTGTCTGGCAGGACACAGGCAGCTTCTAATTACAGTGCCAGAAAGGGGACAGAGTCTGGAACATTAGTTTTGCCCTGGTGTAATTGCTTGAGGTACTAACATGAATGATACAAGGTACATTTTGAAAGAGTTTTTATATTTTTTTTAATTAAAAAAATTTTTGGTGTGTTTTGCGTTCGTCGACAGTAGAGTTCTTATTTTAAAACTCGATGTTTTTGCACAGAAAATTCAGGAAGTGATCCAACAGTTGGAATCTTGGCTCTCCACATCCATCTTTAAATGCACTCTCCTCTTTGATTACCATCAAGCCTTCTGGGAGATAATTTACTGATCCTCTTTGCCTGGGATGGCATGCGAAGGTTTTCTGGTCCGTGTTGAAAGGCAATAACGGGGGGTGGAATTGATTGCAGTTGGGATTATTGACCGTCATTTGTCTAGAGGTCTGATGTGAGAAGCAATTCAGGCTGAATGCTCTCCGCGGAGTTCCCTACTCTGACCCCCCTGGAAGCTGGGGTGGCTCCCTGTTGTCCCCCTCATTCTCTGGCCTGAACAGATGTGGATCATTTGCTACTGATGGAGAAAGGCTTGGTGGAACTGGGCACAGCCTGTACCTTGTGTTTTATGGAAGCCCATGCCGGTGTGTTTTGAATCCGGACATAACATTTTAGGTTCTCTCTCTCTCTCTCTCTCTCTCTCTCTCTCTCTGTCTCTCTCTGTCTTTGTCTCTCTCTCTCTCTGTCTCTCTGTCTGTCTCTCTGTCTCTCTCTCTGTCTCTGTCTCTGTCTCTCTCTCTCTCTCTCTCTGAAGATTGGAGGATGGCCCTAGGGTTCCTCACATGCCATCTTCCTTGTTTTTTTGAGACAGTCTCTCACTGGCAGGAAGTTTATGGATTAGGGTAGAATGGCTGGCCAGTGAGCCCCAGGGGACCTTCCTGTGCCAGCTTCCCCAGGGCTGACATTAGCAGGCTCACCACCTGTATGTGGGTTTTGAAGATCAAACTCTGAACCTCCTGGCGGGGCAAGCAAGTGTCTTCCCTAGTGAGCGAGCTCCCCAGTCTAGTTATGGGTACATTTCAAGCCATGTTTACGTATCTGGCCACTCGGCTCAGTCCTCCAATGGCCATGGTTTCGTTTAGCTGACTCATGTTGGCTTGTGATAGAGAAATTTAGCAGGAATTTACTTCAGAAAGATACTTCTGTTTTCTGGCAGCATTCTAGTGCTTCTATGTGAGCCTGGTCCCTCTCAGCATTGTGTAACCTCCCTCCTTGGGAAAGGTGAGGAGAGGAAGCCCTGAGGCATGAGATAGCACTGACTGGACCCACTCAGGACTCTCTGGAGAAAGTGTACTTACCCATCTATACTGCCCATTAAGTGAGAAAACTAGGAAGATGCAGAGGATGAGCTGGAGACAGGATGAGAGAGCCAGAATGTGTCTTCCTGTGTGTGTGTGTGTGTGTGAGAGAGAGAGACAGAGACAGAGAATGTGCATATGCATGTGCACACCTATGGAGGCCAATGTTGGATGTCTTCGCCGCTTTCTACTTTATTTTTTGAGACGGGCTCTCTCATTGGACCAAGGCTTTCCCAGCGATCCTCCTGTGCCGGCCTCTTCAGCCCTGGGATGACAGTGTGCATCTTCCTACGGTGCCACAGATCCAAACAGAGGCCCGCACGCTTGCTTAGCAAGTACCTCAGGGAGACACACCCAAGCCTCCCATTTCATTTTTATTTCTTTGAGACAGCATATCACATATTATTCCAGGCTGGCCTTGAAATCATGGTGTAGCCAGGAAGATGACCTTGAACTCTCCTGATCCTTCTAACTCTGCCTTTCTAGTGCTGGGATTAGAGGAACGTGCTGTGCCGCTGAGTTACGTTTCTGTAATGCTGGGGATCAAACCCAGGAATTTGTGTGTGCCTGGCAGGCACTTTTAAAACGTATATTTAAATTCTTTTTGACATTTTAAGGAAAGATTGCAACCTACAGATTGAAAGGATATTCTAGGTCCCAGAACAGAGCTGCTCATCTAAAGTTCCTGGAGACAATTCTGTGACAGTTGTCAGTGTGGGGGCGGGGAAGGTAGGGCATCCCCAGACCTTTGCACAGCTCTCAATGGAAGGCAGTGTTAGAAGTTCTTAGAGCAAGAATTGCAACTCAAAATATTTACATGCAGCCTAGCTGCTATCCAAGTGCAGAGACAGTAGCTCCAAGAATGCAGAGAAGAGTCTCAGCCATGGTTGTCCTTCCAGAAACACACGGAGAAAACAAAGCCCACAAGCCAAGCAAACAAACACAAAACAAAGAAACAAAACCAGCTCGGGAGAGAATAAAAGTCAGGCAAGGAGGAGCTGGCAGTTTCTTCCATCAAGGGCAAGGGAGGGAGGAGACGAGGGGGCCAAGATAGAGATAAGAAGAGGGAAAAGGGGGGTTGGAAGGAGGGAAGAGGAGCAGAGAATAAAGAAGGCCTGGAGGGAACACTGAATTCCCCAAAGGAGATGTGGTGAGTACTGTGGCTTAGAGAATACAATGTATATAACGTGCATAAGAATAATAACACACGTACACACATACACATGCACACATGTGCACACACACACGCACGCACATACAATACACACATGTGCATGCAGTGCACACATGTATGCACACATGCACACAATACATGTATACATGTACACACATGCACATATGTACACACACACACACATACACACACACACAACCCCCAAACAGAAAACAAACAAACAAATCCCTCAGCACATAGCTGGTAAGATGGAGGTATTTAAGACGCGCATTGACACTGAGGAGAGCTATAGCAGACTGGGTAGTGATGGGGTACACTCAGATTCTATATGCTTTCGCAAAATATGAGTGTACTGGGGCTGGGGCTGGCTCAGCAGATTCAGGCCCTGGCTGGCCAAGCTTGACCACGGTTCATTCCCAGAAGCTACCTGAAAATCTGAATATAGTGACTCCAGCCATTCTGTGACAAGGAAGGTTTAGCCAGGAGAATTTCCCAGAAGCCCATGGACCAGCTAGCCTGGAGCACACAGCATAGGGATACAAACCAGATACACCTTGTCTCAACAAGGTGGCAGGTGAGACCTGACTCCTGGAAACTGTCCCCTGATCTCTACAGACACATCACGGCATGCAGGTGCCCCACCTTCTTTACCCTTTAGTTTAAAAAGGACCAAATGACGAGGACCACTACACTGTGACAAAAATCACAGTGAAGTTTACCATACAAGTTAGCACTGGCATGCTAATAATGTCAGCTAAAGAACCTGCAGACATGTTAAATATGACAGAGAAACCCTTCCCTCCCTCCCTCCTTCCCTCCCTCCCTCCCTCCCTCCCTGGTTGAAGCAGAAGGCTCTTACTGTGTACCTCAAGCAGAACTTCAAGTGATGATCCTCCTGCCTCAGCCTTCCGAGTGCTCGGATGGCAGGCATGTGCCACCAAACCCAGCTACAGCCAAACTTTAATTTTGTTTCTCAGCTTACATTATAGCAAATGAAAACCTGATGTGAACACAAAGACTATTCTGCCCTACAGAAAACAGGAAAGAATGAACTTTGCAGGAAAATGGATGGATTTAGAATGTATAGTGGTGAGATATTATACAATCTCAGAAACAACTATGTTCTTCCTAATATGTGGAATCTAGGCAATAGTATTTGGACATATGCAAACACATGTTCATGTAGATACAGTATACTGTACAGGAAAAAGAACAAGAAAGGCTAAATGTTAGGGGATGAGAAAGGACTGAACGCTGGCAATGGCTATGAGTTATGAAAGAAAATATAAAGATATTGCTTTTCTAGCTTTAATTCTGTCATTTTTTTTATTTTTAGCAGCGAATATGTGCATAAAATATATTCAGTAGTGAAAGTGTAAGATCTAATGGGATGTATAAACTTGGGATATTTTGGTTTTGGCAAAGATTTTTGTAAATTATACAATTTATAAAGTTAAAAACTCATAAGTAAATAGAAGCACAAAATAAAGCCAAATGATCACAGTGACATAAAATGGTCTTGCATTGTTCCATCAGCTCTTAGGCTGCAGAAGCGACAAAGATCTGAAGGAATAGTTCAGCTATTAGCTAACACTGCCTGGCCAGATGAAAGGGCGCAGTCATACAGACACGGCCACTGACTGCCTTGCTTTTCTTTCTTCTTTTGCCCCTTTGCCCTGGATCCTGTCTTCTGTTTGGGTAGCAGTATTCATAGCTGAGTTTCTGTGTGCTGAAAAGAAGCAGAGAATGTTCTGGCTAACTTTTACTTTCCTGCGATAGTTCTGCTCTTAGGGTTTCTATGTTGGTTTCTTCCTGCTTAGAGAGGAGATACAGGAAGCTTGTGAGTGGGACGGCCGTCTCATCAGCAAAGGGTCAAGGGATAAGGTAACCGACCATGCTCTTGCTGCTCAGAATGCCCTGGGAAGCGGAGGGATGCCCTTCACGCAGGACAAACGAAGCAGCTCTGGGCTCGCTGTGGGAGGCAGGATTATTGTTCTATCTCTGAGGCTAACGCTCAGAACTGTGGCGCTTCTATATGCAACCTATGAAAAATAGACATCGGATCTAATGGAAAGATGCCCTTCGTAAACTGCAAATAACAGAACTATTCAAAACAAAGGACACCTGTCGTGATGACGTGTCTAGAAACACTTCTAATAAAGGGTTGAGCTAGGTACTCAGGCTTGCTCTTCCATTTCAAAGGCATCTAAATATCCTAACTTGAAATAAATTTTTAAAAGCTTGCTTCTCAAATGCACAGGTGAGTTGGTTAGAAAGTTAATTATCATTTGTTACTTATTTATTTGTAGCTGGACAAATAAGCAGGAGGGAAAATGTAGGTAAGCCTCCTCCTATGCTTGTAGCTTTCCCCGAGGGTGTTTGCTGGATGCTGGACCTGGTCTCTCGACCTTGGTTGGTTTCCGTGCCATGAGCACAGACAAGGAAAAGAGGGCTTGTGCCTACCCTACATGGGTCATGTAACAGGAACTTACTTTCTCACAAACCTGAGGCCTTTGAAGGAGTATACATTCCAATGTCAAGGATGAAACTGAAGTGGAACCCACACCTCAGAGATCAGAATGAATCACCTTAACTAGTCACTCAAGAGTGGCAGGAGGACAGGAGGTTGGTCCTCACGTGGTAACCTAGGAACCACCCGGAAGCCCCGTGTGGGTCTGGACCCCTAATCTATTCCATCAGGTTGGTTTGGAAGAACTTGGAATTGATGTTGAAATCAGACCCGTCCTTGACTGAAAGGTCCAGGTGCTCCCCATGGTCTCATGCTTAGTCTTCATGGAGGACTTAGAACTTCCTTCCAGGTCTTAAAGGGGTCACAGCCTGTGTGTCCTGACGAAGGAGCATAGAACTTCAAGAGATCTAGAGAGAGCTAGCAGAGCAGTAGGCCGTGGGGGAAAACTACAGCGTCAGGATCTGTGTGGTTTAGTATGCATCAGTGGGGCTCACTCAGGAAGACGGAGGTCTTAGACGAGATAAAGAAACTGAAAGACAAAGTTACTGCTGTAAAGAACAACACTTAAACAGCACTACCCAGAGCCCGCTGCAGTAAGGGTGGGCTTTGCATCGTCAGCATAGAAAGGACACTATGTACCTGTCACTGACTGGATATACTATCAAATACCTATTCATCCCAGCGTAGGGTACCAACAGACCAAAGAAATGATTCTACTCAAGTCAAGCTTGGTTCACTAAGGGGTTTACTGGGGGCTCTCTGCAACACCTAGATGACCTGGGCAACTTGAGCCTTGAAACTGAGGCCCCGCGGGGGTGGCAGCCTGTGCTAGCCTCTTGAGGGCAGCTTCATGTAAACTTGGAAGTAGTTCTGCATAGAAGCATCTGCCGAGTTTATCCGTCTCCATCAGTGCTATTCTTAGTTGACGTGTTTTATTGGTTCTCCTTTACACATCTTCTGTTTTGTGGCAGAGAGTTTCTGCTTTCAGTTTGCACTGTGCTTGCTCTGAGCTGCCTTTGAAGTGTGTTTATGGTAGTTGCTGTGGGATCCGCGAGGGTGTCCCTGCTTCTCCATCACATTGCTGCTGGAGCGCAGTGACTTGCTCTCTCTCTCTCTCTCTCTCTCTCTCTCTCTCTCTCTCTCTCTCTCTCTCCCTCCCTCCCTCCCTCCTTCCTGTTCTTCATATGATGAAGCCACGATGACTGCCATAGAACCACGTTTTCTTCATGCTGTTGCTGGAGTCTAGTGCCCCATCTTCTCACTCAAGTTGAGACCTTCCTATTTCTTAGTTCTGGTCAATTTTGATGGCAAGCTGGACATTTGAATATTGTTGTAAGACCCCCCTCCCAGTTCTGTCTTAGAGTCTCTAACAAACTTCTCCAGGGGAACAGGATGGTATGCCTCTTGAGTAGGAGGCTAGAAATCCCTTCTCCAGCTTCCATCGCCTAGAGGATCTGTGGCCACCATGAATGTGAGCAGACCTGAGACTCTTGGCTATGTCTCTATCATGGCATCCAGGAAAGAAAGGCCTTGCTATTGGTTCTCAGGGAGCCTCCCTGGGTGGATGGCTTCTTTACCGCTTGACATTGCTAAGATGCCTGATGGTCTTCTAGGATTCCTCTGTTGCCATCCTTGTGGTAAGAGACCACCACCTGACTACTCTAGCATGGAAACGGAAGCCCAGTCTCTCCTATTGTCTCTACCGTCATCAAAGATGTCAGGCTCATTACCACCTGGCAGCCAAAGATGCCTCAACATCATCCTAGCTGGGACTGGAATGGTCCAATCACTTCCCAGCTAGGGGGCGGGTCTTTGATGGCATAGGTGAGTTCTGGCCATTAATTCCTTTGTGGTATTGGACTAGAGGAATCTAAGGTTTTCTATTAGATTGGGCTGCCTCTTTCTGGGACCTCTCTGGATGAAGGGGGCTCTGCTATAGAAGACCAAATGGAATCCCAGGGATGTCTAGATTTCTAGATCTCTAGTTAATCTGCTTTCTTCTCTGCAAGTGTCAGGGTCCTGCTGCGTTTGTCTGATGTGTAGTGTCCAGGGGTTTGGAGTATTTAGAAATGTGTGTAGTCCCTCTTTCCCAAAGCAGAATTTTCCCCAAGGCTGGTTTAAGACATTTGTTGAAGTGCTATAGACAGGCACAGGTCTAAGATTACTTATCTCCATTACTGAGGTCTCACGTTCTAGAAGTTTCTACCGAATACTCTATGCATTACAAAGTCTTTCAACTTTTCACAAAATGTGCTGGGATTTTGACAATAACATCAGCTAAGAACATCTTTGCTTTAATGGAAAAATTTTCAATTATTAGTATGGCTTAATTTTTTCCCTTTTTTTTTCTTTTTACCTGTATGAACACTGAGTAATCTGTCTCAGTGTCTCCAGCTGTTCCCACCAGCTTAGAACCAGCATGTTCTTTTTTTGTCATGTTATAATAGTTTTATTTATTTATTTATTTTGGGTTTTTTTGTTTTTTTTTTTTAGTTGTTGAAAAAAAATTTCCGCCTCCTCCC
>NW_004949108.1:1838438-1919556 GCF_000317375.1 Microtus ochrogaster | reverse complement strand
CCTCCCTCTTGAGAATGAAGAGCAGTCCAGATTCCCTGCCCTGTGGGAAGTCCAAGGTCCTCCCGCTTCTATCCAGGTCCAGGAAGGTGAGCATCCAAACAGGCTAGGCTCCTACAAAGCCAGTTCATGTATTAGGATTGAAACCTAGTGCCATTGTCCTTGGCTTCTCATCAGCCTTCATTGTACGCCATGTTCAGAAAGTCTGGTTTCATACCAAGCTTATTCAGTCCCAGTCCCGCTGGCCTTGGTGAGCTCCCAATAGATCAGTTCCACTGTCACAGTGGGTAAAGGAAGGGTGGATATGGGAGCAGAGAAATATAAATCCTAATTAAGGGAGCCATCTTAGGGTTGGCAAGAGACTTGACTCTAGAGGGGCTTGCAGATGTCCAGAGAGATGTCCCCAGCTAGTACCTTGAGCAACTGAGGAGAGGGAACCTAAAATGACCCTATCCTATAGCCATACTGATGAATATCTTGCATATCACCTTAGAACCTTCATCTGGCAATGGATCGAGATAGAGACAGAGACCCAGCATGTTCTTTTAAGCGTGATCAAAGGCTAAGCCAACTCTCATTCCTTTCATGATTCCTATAATGTCATTAGAGATGTAGGGAAAGGGGATTATATGTCTGCCACTCCTTGCCCTTGACAAAGACCTGGAAATCCATACCAGACAATTCCTAGACCCAAGAGGACTGCCGTTTCATATCTGTTGTCAGAGCTGATCAGGAGCACAGGGTGGGGAGGCCGTGCCCAGCACCGAGGGCTGTGGAATGGAGGAGAGATAAGCAGATCCACATACAGCAGGTCCTAGGGCATGAGGGCAGCGGGAGAAATGAGGAGCACTGCCTAGCTGAGACTGCTTGGGGATCTGTACTGGATAAAGCATCCCCAGGCACAGGGCTGAGACTTCTTGAGAAAGGAAGTAGAGGGGGGATGTGAGAAAGCTTGCTAACTGCGGAGAAAGAGGAGCATATTCCTCCTGCCATGCTCCCGTAGCAGACTCCTGGGGCTATAGCACTGGAAGAGTAAACAGAACATTCAGAGTTTTTGGAAGGAATGTTAAAGTTAAAAAATCTCCAGGTAGTTCTGTTGTGAGGACATCGGGTTCCTTACCCTAGAAAGGTGTCTATACAGAAATTTTAGAACTCTTCTCTTAGAATGGAAAAGAGAGAGATGTTCCCTTTCCTCAGGTGTAGTTGGAATTTTCTTTGGGTCACCAGCCAGCTCCCAAATAAAGACACCAAGACTTATTATTAATTGAGAATGCTTGGCCTTAGCTTGGGCTTGTCTCACTAGCTCTTTTAACTCCATTTAACCTGTTTCTAGTCATCTACATTTTGCTTCGGGGCTTTTTACCCTTCTTTCATTTTGTCCTACTTTCCTGTTTTTTCTGTGTCTGTGTATCTGTCCCTTAATGTCTCTTTTTTCTTTCTTCCCCAAGCCTAAATTCCTCCTCCTCCTTACTCTCCCTGGCCAGACAGAAATCCTGCCTAAACCTTCTCCCTTGCTATTGGCTATTCAACTTTTTATTAGCCCAATCAGGTGCCTTAGGCAGGCAAGGTGAAACAACAATATATCTTTACATTATTAAACAGAAACAATACATCTTTACCCAGTTAAATATTTTGCAACATGAACAAATGCAACCCATCTTTATATAATTAAACAAATGCAACCCATCTTCACATAGTTAAACAGATATTCTGCCGCACTCAGGTATTTAGAAATAGGTAGTTTCCTTCTTTGTCATGTCAGCAACCAATGGTATGGATAAGAAACACATTTAGCTCTGTATACTTTGTGCATATTTACAATTTAATTCTTGTTGCTTATTACAAAAAGCTTGCTTGGGTAGCGGTCATCTGTGGGGTGAATGTTTGACCCAGGAGCAGGCATTTGGATGCTCCACTCAGTTTGCTGCTCTTGGGTTTTGGATTTTTGAACTCAGAGGGACTAGGATTGCACTCACTTTTAGGATGTTCGAATCTGGAAGCAAACACGGCAGCATCCACTCTAGTATAGACATAACCATCTTTGTGAGTTGAATGTGGAATGTTTCCCATAGGTTCATGTATTTGATTAGCTGGCCCTCAGCTCGTGGTGTTCTCTCAGAAGGCTACGATCCCTTGGGAGTTGGGTCCTTGATAGAAGAAATGAGTTCTTAGGGGTGGGTTTAGAAATTTGATAGGCCAACTCCACCTCCAGTCTGCTCTCTACTTCCTGATTATGGATGCAGTGTGACTACCTGTCTAATTAATGCTGCTTTTTCCCTGCCATGATTGTAGCCCCTCAAACTCGTAACCCACAATAAGCCCTTCATTCCCTACATTGTTTCCTCTCAGGAATTTGGTCATGGACAGTAACTGATATGCCACGTAATGACAGGCTACCAGGAGTAATGAAAACAAAAATTACTGCAATGTTCCCCCATCCCTTTTGCTTAATAGGATGTGATGTTGCTGTCCTAGTATTTAATAAATGATAATTGCTATGACTTTGCATGTCTATAGGGATTGGCCTAACTGGGGTGATGGGGAATGAAGAAAGGACACACTCGGAAGAGCTGAGATTGTGTTGGGTGTGCCTCTGATGGAGATGTACCTGTGGCAGTCTAGAAACTGCACATTCATTTTAT
This sequence comes from Microtus ochrogaster, assembly GCF_000317375.1. Taxonomy (NCBI): domain Eukaryota; kingdom Metazoa; phylum Chordata; class Mammalia; order Rodentia; family Cricetidae; genus Microtus; species Microtus ochrogaster. Next base: position 1,916,917 of record NW_004949108.1, on the reverse strand, counting down.
AGATCTAGATTGAGAAGGTGGGTTATTGTAGACAGCTGAACAGAGAAGCCAGTTTGGTTGATTTCCATAGGGGGTCTCAGTAGGTGCACAGTCTCAGGTTATGGTCTTCTGAGAGGAGAAACCTATGTCTAACAGTTTCTATACACACAGACCAATTGTTCCCAAACACTCATAGTTAGACTAGGGCCTTTGCTGTTCTTCTGAGGCTACCTTAGAGAAAGCCTTGTCATTGGCCTGGGTCTGAGGCATGGGGGTCCTTGACATGGCCCTGCTCATATCAACAGCAATACATTTGCTCAGAACTTCCTCCACTCCATGTAGGTAATGCTCTCATTAAGTTCTAGACCAACAATGAATACTTAATTGTACAGTGTCCTGCGCAGCTTAGCTTCTAACCAGTCTGTAAGTTTATCAGGCACTTCCAATGGTAGCAGCAGTGTTGCATTTCGGTAAGGAAAAAGAGTAGGTGAAATCTGGGCTGGAAGTCAGCCACTGATGTGAATATCATCAATGTGTCAAGCTATTAGCTCAGTCCTAGATGTCAATCACTCTGCCCTGGGACTGCTCTGCAATTTTCTGTGCCTCAGAGTTATGTGGGATTCCCCTCTGTATGCTCTGATTACCATTAATGAATAAAGAAACTGCTTTGAACCTATAGCAGGCTAAGCAGGGAAAACTAAACTGAATGCTGGGAGAAAGGAGGTGGAAGGGAAGCCATGTAGCTCAGGTTGGAGACAGACACTGGGAATTTTACCCGGTAAGCCACAGCCACATGGCAATACACAGATTACTAGAAATGGGTTAAATTAAGATATAAGTGTTAGCCAATAAGAAGCTAGAGCTAGTGGGCCAAGCTGTGTTTTAAATAATATAGTTTCTGTGTGAATATAATAAACTATATTATTTCTGGTCTGAGCTGCCTGGCAGCTGGGAAATAAACAGGTGGCCTCCTTACAACATGGGAGACTCTCTTTTGTCTGAGTTCCTCTGTCTAACTTGCTGTCCAGCTGGCCACAGAGACGAGGCTAGACAATGCTCAACTCCCAGGTAGAAAGTACTTCTTAAGTTAGACTCCACCTGGGAGAAGGCAGGCTTTCATCTTCAGCCATTTGAGCTGGGCTTCAAGTCTGCCAGGAAATCTCAAAGTCAAATTAGCATCAGGATCACACAATAGTAACAGGAAGCTCGGGTGTTTTATTTCAGAGTCCAAGTTTCTCTGGGGAAGAGGGTCTGAATTAAAGAGCTTCCCAGAAGAGATCTAAACATCACTTCAGAGGAAAAGGTGCCAGAGACAGGGTCAAAGGCAGTAGCAACGTTTACACAAAGCAAGCAAGCCTCATTTGGGGACTGGGGGCTTCTAGGAACAGGCTGGGGAGTGAGGTGACATGAAGAGCCTGTGTCAGGAAGGAGTGGATTGTCATCACAGACCACTTGGCTCAGGATGAGAAGGGTCAGCTCTGTGGAACAGGACCCTCGGCTGCAGAGCGAAGTTGGAGTGCTACATGGGTATATTTATAAGCAGAGGCCTTGGCTCAGTAGAGGAGTGAACATGTATGTGGTGTGTGTGTGTGTGTGGGCGCGCGCGTTAGCGTGTGTAGGTATAACTGTGTATGTTCTGGTGCTCATGCACATGTATGTGTACATGTGAGTGTAGAGGCTCAGTGCTGGTGGGTATCATCCATGACTGCTATTTAATACTGAGGCAGGATCTTGTTCTGAACTTGCAACTTGCCAGTTTCAAGTTGGCTAGCCTAGCCATTTTGCTTCAGGACATACCATTTCTGCCTCCTGAGTGCTGGGACTGTAGGTAGCCTACTACACCTGTACAGTTTCCATGTAAGTCCTGAGGATCCAGATTCCCCCTGCTTGCATAGTGAGCCCTGGGCCTTTTCCCTGCCCCATTAGTGGACTTGCATAGAATAAATTCATTAACGCCTCCGGAAAAGTTTGAGTTGGAGCTGCAAGAGTTTGGTAGGTTTTAATCCATTGTCTAGTGTATGTAAACAGATTTGAATAATATCCCTAGGGAAATTTCAAGGTGCCTCCTGGAATCCGCACCTCGTAGCACCTTGTCTGATGGTATTATAGAAAGTATTAAAAGCCAAATTTATTAAGTTTGGGGATTATAAAGATGGAATGGATAGACTTCGGATTTATTATGATAATCTTGCTCAATGTTTAAAATCAGATAGGTTAAATCCAGATTGAATTATGTCACTGTGTGTTGTGCTTTTAATTTAATGGTATAACATAAAATTTATCATTTGCTGTGATCTTGTTTATTATCCCAAAAGATTGGTTACCAGCTAAGTGTCCGAGAGTAAGGGCGTAGTTAAACACAACGTGATTGATTTTGCCAAAGAACACTTAATGTCACGAGCGACAAGGTTGCTAAAGTTACAGTGCCAGCATGAAGTCCCTCTGGGAAGGAGGGTGGGTGTCTACTTTTGCTAGGGGAACTGTACTTTTTATGGCTTCAGCTGGAGAGATTTAAACCCTCCATGGAGCTGTGATTCATAGGCAGGGCTTATTCTGCTTTGTCTGTAGAGCCTGGTGAGAAATGTCGCCCGTGTCTGGTGTCTGGTGTCTGTCTGACCAGGAGACTTCTTTCTCCAGAGTGTGTTCATCGGAACCATTTTAATGTTTATTTACCAAAGCACAGTACTTGGCTATTCTCAGTGTTTTCAATCTTCAGTACTTGCTGCAATAGAAACTGCAGAGATGTGTCACTGTGTGTATGAGACGGATTTTGTATGGCAATAAATCCTAGTTTAAAAACAAACCAAAAGCCAAAACAAAACAAAAGGATGAAGTAATTACAAAATCTTAGAAAGTACAGTCTCCAATTGACTTCAGTGCAAAGAAGCAGAGGCTGCCGGGAGGGCTCAGTGGATAAAGGCACTGTTGGCCCTAGTTCCCGACTTGGAACCCACGTGACACAAGGAGAGAACTGACTCGCTTAAGTTGCTCTCTGACCTTCATACGTGACCTGGCATGTGCATGCCCACCCACATACAAAATAATAATCACGAGAAAGATATATTAAAAGAAAGGACCAAAGAGCGGAAAACATTGTTTTCTTTCTTTTGTACAACTTCTTTGCATGCATGTGTGTGTGCATTAAAGAGAATGTGTGTGTGTGTTTTAAAGTGAGTGTGTGTACATTAAATTGAGTGTGTGTGTATTAAAGTGACTATGTAGGGAAACATACTACAAACACAGACCCATCTTGGCTCATTTGGCTGGCTAGCAAGCTCATGGGTTCCTTTATGTCTTCATCCCCAGTGCTGGGTCTTCCATCCCCTTGGCCCCTTTTACATAGCCACAGCAGATTCCGACTCAGGTCTTATTGTTGCAGACCAAGCCTTCTCACCTACAGAGCCATTTCCCCAGCCCTTCACTTTGTATTTTAAATTTTTTTTATGTGAACAGTCATCATTATTTTATAGTCAAGGTAAGACTCTTTCTTCTGTTGAGACGGTTCTTGTTATGTTGTCTGTGTTGGCTCTGAACTCCTGAGTTCAAATGATCCCACCTCAGCCTCCTGAGTAGCTAGGGCTATTAGTGGAGTTGTTCTGGGGGGAGCCTGGATCCAGAAAATGCTACCAATCTAAGCTCAGTAACCTGTCCTCCACCCACCAATTAAATGGACAGATAATAGTGAAGAGCAGAGACAGGAGATGATTCAATGTGGCCGCACTGGGAAGAGGAACAAACAAGGCTTAATGACTCCCCAAGTCCATCTTTCTGGATCTGACATGAGGTTTAGGTTTAGAGGGCAAGAAGTCCCAGCCAAGATCCTTTCTAGTCTCTTGACTTCCTAGTAAAGTTGTCAATTTGTCACACATATGTGAAATAGGTTGTGTGGAGCGGCGGGCTGTGTCCCGCCACCCGGCTAGCTTTACCTGAAATAATTACACAGAAACTGTATTTTTTTAAAACATTCCTTGGCCCATTAGTTTTAGCCTCTTATTGGCTAGCTCTTACATATTGATCTAATCCATTTTTAATAATCTGTGTAGTCCACGAGGTGGCTTACCAGGGAAGATCTTAACCTGTGTCTGTGTCAGGTGGGAGAATCATGGCGATAATCTTAACCTGCGGCTGTGTTAGGTGGGAGAATCATGGTGACTGTTTGACTTGGCTTCTTTTTTCCAGCATTTTGTTTTGTCTATTTTGCCTACCTAATTTTCTGTCCCATCAAAGGGCCAAGGCAGTCTCTTTATTTAACCAATGAAATTAACACAAAATAGAAGACTCTCCCCCATCATTTCCCCTTTTTCTGTTTAAACAAAAAAGAAAGGCTTTTACTTTAACATAGTAAGATTACATATAACAAAACAGTTATCAAATAAGAATTATAGTTACAATATTTACATCTATTTTATCTTTATCATAATTAAGGAAAACTATAACTATCTATCTATTCTTTAACTCCATCAAAGACTCCAGAAGGATATAATATTACCGAAGTAAATGAGAAGTAAGCAACTTTCAGACTCTAGAAATGACAGAGACATCTCACTGCCTGGACAGTCACCCAAAGTTCCTCTGTACCATTGGGGCATCCATCTTTGACCTACAGGCCCATAGTTTTCAGCAGACATTTCCATGAAGTAGAAAAATTTTAAAGACAGTTCAGTCACTTTCTGCTGTGTTCTGTAGAATGTCTCGTAGACATTTTCATGAATCAGGAACCCGGAAAGACCATCTTACCTTTAGGCAAGTTTAGCAGTCCTCTCTGTGGGTTCTCTGTGTCCAGTTTATTCAATAGTCCAGGCAAGAGCAGTTTCTTGTCCAAACGGTTAACCAACTCCTTAAGGAGCCTCTTTGATGCCCATCTTTCTCTTGAAGTAGATTGGTGCTGCCAGGAGCAGATATGTCTCATTGTCATGAAAAGCCCTAAATTATTAAAACATTAAATGCCATATTCTGCAGTCTTTGAAAGATATGAAGAATGTTTATCTAATTGAAATATATCTCTATATATCTAGAAAATCTAACTAACATGACTACAAGCTTGACTATTATTGATGATTATCCATTAACAACCTATATTTCCTAATTATACATTACATTTTTAAATGGACTACAAAATCATAATACCTTAATCAATATTAGAAATACATATACATATAACAAATTGACCTTAAAATCCATACCAATGCAAATTATTCATATCTATATCATATCCCCCTTTAAATGTAAAAGAACATTTATAAACCATATTTGGGAACATGGGTGTAGTTTTTTTTTCTCCAAACTGCTTTCTGCTGAATAGGGGTGCTGTTATTTAGATCTTTTATGGTGTAACCTGTGTGCCAGGGTCATCTCAGTTGGCAGTTGAGTGAAGTAATTTTTTGAAGATGTTTACAGTAACCTTTCAGGAGCGTGTGGTCTGTCATACCATATTGGGATAGAAGGAATCCATAGGGTCTCATCCTCTGTGAAAACAAAAGAAGACCTTCTCCAAAGCATCATATCCTTAGACCCAAATTTTGAAATCATAATACCTTAATCAAGATTAGAAATATGCATATACATATAACAAATTGACCTTAAAATCTGTTTAAAATTAAGCTCTCTCAGGTTTTACATGGAGTTAGTTACCACGTCTGGGCACCACTCTGTTGTGTGGAGCGGCAGGTTGTGTCCTGCCACCCGGCTAGCTTTACCCGAAATAATTACACGGAAACTGTATTTTTTTAAAACATTGCTTGGAGCCGGGCGGTGGTGGAGCACGCCTTTAATCCCAGCACTCGGGAGGCAGAGGCAGGTGGATCTCTGTGAGTTCGAGACCAGCCTGGTCTACAAGAGCTAGTTCCAGGACAGGCTCCAAAACCACAGAGAAACCCTGTCTTGAAAAAAACCAAAAAAAAAAAAAAAAACAACAACAACAACAAAACATTGCTTGGCCCATTAGTTTTAGCCCCTTATTGGCTAGCTCTTACATATTGATCTAATCCATTTTTAATAATCTGTGTAGTCCACGAGGTGGTTTACCAGGGAAGATCTTAACCTGTGTCTGTGTCAGGTGGGAGAATCATGGCGATAATCCTTTTTTTTTTTTTTTTTGGTTTTTCGAGACAGGGTTTCTCTGTAGCTTTGGTGCCCATCCTGGAACTAGCTCTTGTAGACTAGGCTGGCCTCGAACTCCCAGAGATCCGCCTGCCTCTGCCACCACTGCCCAGCTCATGGCAATAATCTTAACCTGCGTCTGTGTTAGGTGGGAGAATCATGGCGACTGTTTGACTCGGCTTCTTTTTTTCAGCATTTTGTTTTGTCTATTTTGCCTACCTAATTTTCTGTTCTATCAAAGGGCTAATACAGTCTCTTTATTTAACCAATAAAATTAACACAAAACAGAAGACTCTCCCCCATCAGAAATACCTTTCTGGGAGACGGGTTCCCCCTCTGACTGGCACCACGTTTTTGGCCTGTACTTTCTTGGGGGAAATTCTACATTTTTGAGGTCTATTGTCTCAATACCTGAATGGAGGGGTACACGAATCTCTTTAGAATATTTTCATTCCTGCTAGGATGGTTACAGGACTACACGTCCCAACCTTGTCTCGTGGGGAGGGGTTATTTTCAGGACATGTATGCAGTTATGCAAATGCTAAGGAGCAAACCCTTTTCTCTGTTTTTCACATGGATCATTGGCAGCCACTTTAGTGCTCTATGGGTGTGTCACTTACCTATTGTGGGACAGCGAGACAGGAGTTTAGAAAATGTGATTGTGGCTCCTCTTGCTGCTGCTGGAAACACTCTACTTCACCCTTCTGACTTCATGCATTGACATGACTGACCGTGTTTTCCAGGAAAGTATGTGATGAGATGTATAAACACCAGGGTGGATTGCTCAGTGATGCTGAGCGATGCTTATTCTTCAATTGCATATCCCATTGAAACAGAAGCATTGCTTGTCTGAATGAGGTTGCTCTCAAGGGTGGCTGCTTTCTAAGAAACGTCACCTCAGCTGCCAAGCTTGGGATATAGGTGATCCTGCCCCCTGCCAATAGGAAACAAACAAACAAAAACCCAAAGTGCTTTAGGAAGTAGCATCTCCCTGCAAAGGTAATAGTATATCTTGAGGGGTGCCCTGCAGTGGGGTCCTTGGACCATCTGGTCTGTATATTTACATCTTCAACTATCTTACTTCTGCAGACTCTGACTGGTACCCTTCTGTCTGCTGTTTGGTCAATGGATGGATCATTTGATTTTTCACCAATTGTTCCAACAAGAAAATTGAAGCTCCACTAGCTTTTAGCAATTTCTCACAATACTCACAATGTCGCAGAGCACGGGCAATGAACATCCACATGGCAGAGGAAGCCCCTTCCCTGACCTAGCTGTTCTATGGTCTTACGTCATAAGTCAGTTTTGAAGAAGCCATTTGGAAGCTTCTTGGGAAATCTGTCTCCCTTTTGTTATGTGTAAATTAGATTTAGAATATTCAAAAGGCAAAAAAATTCTCACACTCAAAGAACAAGGAGATTTTGCTGTGCCCCTTTACTGGCAAGGGAGGTGACCAAAACACATAGATTTTATTTGAAAGGGGATTTTAGTATGTTTTCTGTTGTTTAGAAATGAGAAAACCTTATAGGGATGCAGGGTCTGTAAGAACATAGTTTTATTTTTTAAGATTTCTTTTTGTTGGTGTGTGTGTGCATGTGTGTGCTTGCAGAAAACCTGCAGGGACCGGAAGAAGACATAAGACGCCCTCCCTGTAGCTGGTGTTGCAGGCAGTTATGGGATGTCTGACGTGGGTTCTGAGATTTAAACTTGGTCCTAGATGAGCGGCAAGCTCTTTCAACCACAGGGGCGTCTCTCCAGTCCCCAAACTTCTAAAAAGTGAAGCCTCTCCAGGGTTCCTATGGTCACAACTATTGTTTAGGTGTGTTGGTAGTTAGATGGGTTGATAGATACACACTCACACATGTTGTCTGGTATATAAAATATTGTATAGTTTTCTATGATGTACTCTCAGCTCTATTCTTCTGGAACATCTTATATATTTTTAGAAAATGATTCATGATATTTTAAATATAACCAAACGCCTTATTTCAGAAACCTCATTTTATCAACAGTATGATATTGAATAACGCATTCATGATAGTGATTGTTTTAATGTAAAAACATTCCTTTTGGTGAAAACGAATAAGCCTTTGTCTCTTCTAACGACAGAAGCACCGTGCGCCTATATGAAGGGATTTCTCAGATCAACTCGCTCTGTTAAAAAGCAAAAAACTCAGCCAGCTCTGCCTGTCCATCAGCTTCATGCTCACCCTCTTCTCATACAAAACCAGAAAGAGTTCAGAGATGAGCTGAACCATGGGTGTGGTCGGGCTGAGAAGGGGAGCTGGCCTCCGAGCTCACCCGTTGTTTTAAAAACTCACCCTCAGGTTCAGCTAGAGGTGCCGGCCATAGACCCATCAAGGAGAACATTGGGAACTGAGTGGATGGTGGGGGAGGGGGCAGGGGACTAACCTGTGTGTGGAGACTACTCAGCCATAAAACTGCTGTCGGTTCCTAAGTACACAGAATCTATTCTTGCTTTGCAAAGTCCCTCACATATATTGTAGAAAGCCTTGTGATAAAAAGTGCAAGCCTATATGAATATTGCTGGTGTGGATTTTCAACACTGATTTTAAGGAATGAACCAAACTGCCTTGGGTTCATAACTAGAGTTCCCTTACTTGAGAGCACGGCCTGTGGCTTGATTGACAGACACTTGCTGTCTAGACCTGCTGGCAGGGTGAGCCGAGACTCCACCTTCTTGGCCTCTTGGCTTCTCTTAGCAATAGGCTCTGTCCCTACTAGTCCAGGGACACAAATTTAGTCTTGGTGTTGTTTGCAGACAGACTTTAAAAAGCCGTCCCGGGAATATATCCCTGCCAATAGTTTTGTATGACAAACCCAGGATGAGAAAATCGCTCTATTCTTAAGATGCAACTGTCAGTGTATCTGAAGGAAAGCTGAATTCCAGGCAGAGAGCTGGGCTGCCATACCACGGGGCACAGCAAACCCAGTGGGGCTGATGTGGCACCATAATGGGTTACTAGCCTTCTCCTACCTCGTCTCCAGATGAGAAAGAACAAAGCTGGTTGCTTATTTAAATGTTGCCCATGATTGTTCTTTTTGGAAAAGCAGAGTCCTTGGTAAGGATTATTGGAGATGGGGGTTACTCGATTAAAGAAAGAAGCATGAAGACTGTAATGGCCGGAGAGCTCAGCTCAGTGGCTAGTGCTTCGTAGGTTGCGTGAAAACTGGCATCTTGCAAAGTCTGAGTGTGTATGCTTAACATTTTAAAAAGGAACTCAGCAACCTGGCACCGTCAGTCACCCGGGTGGAGAGAAAGAGGCAGGTGAAGGGAGCCCTGTGTGGTGGGGTGGATCTGTGCCTGGCTGTGGCTGTCCAACAGGAGGGGAAACCAGCTCTGCCTGGTCCCAAGCTGGAGGGTTGGCTCGGTGCCTGTGAGGAGTGCCGAGGAGAGGATAATTTATGGTGTGTGCTTTGAGATTCCCTTAAATAGAAAAGAGCAGCCGGTCCACACTTCCCAGAAGTCTACTGTCTCCCGTGTTTCTTGCTGACTACTTGGAGGAGCACAGACCTCTGAAAATCAACTGGAAGAGGCTGAGGCTCAAGCAGGACCCGCAGATCTGGCCCAGATTATTGTCTCCTGTAGGAGCTTGCTGACTGCTTAGGGTGATAGGGAGGCTCATGTGACCTCACGGCCACAAACATCCACTGCAGCTCCTCAATATGTATGACTTCCCTTTCTTGCTGTAAGAGTGGCCACTGTCTCGTTCTTTATTGTGTGTATGTCTGTGTGCACGCGTTGCACGTTTGTGTGTATATGTGTGTGAAGGAGAGGGCTGTGTGTCCAAGGATGCACATACATGCTGAGGTCAGAGGCACCCCCACTAACCAGAATTTTCTGATTTGGCTAGGCTGGCTAGCCAACCAACAAGCCAGAGGGACTCCCCTACCTCTGCCTTCCCAGTGCTGGGATTATACGCATATACTATCATTCCCAGTTTCTTGACTTGGATTCCGGGGCCTGCACTCAGGTCTTCATACATGGATTCCGGGGCCTGCACTCAGCTTCTCACACATACCAACAAGCCCTTTACCCTAACCCTAACCCTAACCCAATATGTTTTTATATGTAGCCAGCATTCTCTCTTACCCACAAGGATATGTTCAAGACTCCAATAGATGTCGGTAGCCCTAGATAGCCCTAGCCCTATATGAACTATTTCCTCTGCCCCTATTTATGGATCAGGAAGAGTAAGACCTGATCAATAACGATAAGATCGAATGTTACAGTTACACACTGCAATAAGAATTCCGCTAATGCGTCTCTCTCTGCCTTGTAATGTTTTTTCCTCTGCCACAGTGGCTCTCAACCTTCCTTATGCTGCGACCCTTTAATACAGTTCCTCATGCTGTAATGGCCCCCACCCATAAAATTACACTCATTGCTGCTTCATAACCGTCATTCTGATACTGTTGTGAATCATGCTAATATCTGTGTTTTCCGATGGTCTTAGGTGACCATGGTGGAAGGGGTTGTGACCCACAGGTTGAGAACCACTGCTCTTCCACATAAGAACGCAGCTGTCCTCTGGTAATGGAAACTTTGAGGACAGATCTGCAGACCAGAGTGGACAACCAAACTGAAAATATCTACTTATCAACCCAGCTGATAATTCATCCCACAATACATTTTCAAGGATTGCTTAGACTCAATTCTAATTCCAAACTGAGCTTTGCATCGAAGTTTACCTTTGAATAAATTAAAATCCATTAATGACTCGCTGCACACAAGGAGATATAGCAAAGACCCCATGAGGTTCTGAAAGCTAAGTACACACGGTGGATTAAAGTCCCCTTGGCAGTCTGCATGTGAGGTGTCACTGACAATGCGAGTTTGTATATTTGGTCCCCAACTGTGTCACTGTCTGGCAAGGTTGTGGAGGCTTTAGGAAGTGGAACCTTGTTCACGGAAGTGGGTGATTAGTGACAGGCCCCTCTGCTTCCTGCTTGTGGAATGAGTGTGGCCGTTCCCTGCTTCTGTTGCCTTGATTTATCCACCACGATGGACTGCTACCCTTTGAACTGCGATAAATAAGTTAACCGGTCTTCCTTTAAGTTGCCTCTGATCATTTGATCACAGCAACCAGAAAGGTGATGAATATAGTCCTTCTGGATAAAGGGGACTCTGGGGACAAGCAGGCGTGTTGATGTGGCATCTGCAACTGCCCACTGGTTCAGAGGGATTTCTAGTATATATCAGAGAACTCTGGAGTGAGAGCCAGGCTGAGTGGTATGGACTAGCATCTCTCAGACTGCGTGCATATAAATACGCTTTACTTATTTGGTGTGTCTGTATTCATGCATCTGTGTGCACACATGGGAGTGAGCGTGCCATCGTGTACATCTGAGGTCAGAGGACAACTTGCAGAAGTCAGACTTTGTCATGTGGGTTCTGGGGACAGAATTCAGGTTGTCAGGCTTGCTGGAGAGCGCTTTCGCCTGCTGAGTCATCTCTCGGGCATGCGTGTGCATGTACACGCTCACACACACACACACACACACACACACACAGATTTTTTGGGAGCTTCCATTGTAAAGTACATTTGTTTTCTGATGCTGGTCAAGATAGCTTCGTGTCCATTTTCATTGAAATGACAAGCACATAGGAGATGACCCATGAACACTCTCTCAGAGCCCAGAGAGGAAGAATGGTCCAAGCCACATCAGGGTCGAAACCTGTGTTGTTAAGCAATGGGAAAGGGAGGTGGATAGCATTGCAAAAATGCTGGCCTTTCTCCATAGGTCCTTGGTGGGGACGGGTTGCTGAGTCTTTTGCTCTCCCCACCCGCATCTCTCTTCCATGGTATAATGTGCTATGGATAATGTCCACTGAGATGGTGACCAACTGTGCTCCAAATCATTCTGGACACAGCCTAGAATCAACTGGAGTGCTTTCACTGACCTATAGCAGGCGCTATATGAACCTAGTAGGTGCATTTATGAATCTAGGCCTCTCCTCATTTGTAATGTGAAGTTTGGACCAGTGTCTCTCCCAGAAGAATCTCTTCGAATCCTATTCTGAGTAGACATGAGACGGAGGTACCCTTGCCTGAAAGACACTGGAGAATATGCAGAAACTGCCCAGAGACTTTTCCCTGTGACATCTAAGGTATCAAAAATTTGTGCTGGGTAGCTTTGGTGAACTTGACACAAGTTAGAGTCATCTGGAAAGTGGGACCGACTCTCAGTTGAGAACACGCCTCCGTCAGATTGGCATATGAACATGTCTGTGGTAGCATTTTCTTCTCTAACAACTGATGTGGGAAGGCTCAGCTCGCTGTGGGTGGGGCCACCCTGGGTGGTCATCCTGGAATGGATGTGAAAGCAAGCTGAGCTAGCGGTGGGAACAAGCCAGTAAAGAAGCGTTCTTCCAAGGTCTCTACTTCAGTTCCTGCCTCCAGATCCCCACCTGGAGCTCCTGTTTGGCTTCACCTCATGGTGGACTGTGATTCAGACATACGTGTCAAACAAACCCTCGAGTTACTTTCAGCTACAGCATTTATCAGAGCAATTGAGAGAGAACTGGGTCTCAAATCTACATGGGGTCTAACTTTGTTATCATTCAAAATATACCACACTTGGTCATGCTTGAAGGATGGAAGTCATTGGTTTTTAAGAACTCTATGTTCTAGTGATGTGAAATTATCTGCCTGTTCCTTTGTTCATCAAGGAGTTGGGATGATTCTAGCCCCAACCTACTTTGCATGATGATTTGTCCCTGACATTGAGTTCTTTATTTGAGAAACTAAAGGGCAAATGAAAACTAAAGAGGCATGTTGGGAGAGAATTGTATTCATTAGGAGGGCAGTGACATGGTACATCTTAGTATCAGCCAGAGATGAAACCACAGGGAGGAGGAGAGACAAAGTCTGGGCTGACAGGGAAAGAGGCGGCATGGCCATGCCCACTCCGAGTGGCTGGAGGAGGTGGGGCTGGTCCATCCAGAGATGACAGTTGAGATGGACCAAACACATTCCTGGAGTTCCACCTCTCAGCAGAGGGCCTCAGAGAGAGGGGCTGAGAGGTCAAGGCGATGTGGAATCAGATCGTGGAAATAGGATGCAGCCTAGAGGCAGGTTCTGTCCAGCTAGGGTGAATTCTGTCATTAGCTCCGGGAAAGGCATCCAACACATGGTGCTGTTAGCATGGAGCATCAGAACCCTCCACATGCTTGCCCTGAAGATGCGCTAGGAGCACAGCTCAAAGGTCCCTGGGCTGTACACAGACACTGTATCATTTGTATCTTGAAAACTGGAGAGAAGATTGCTTCTGTTTGTGCCAGGACAATGCTCTTAGACAAGAGTAATTAACACGTGAGGGGTCCCTTGCACAGATTGTAAAGCACCTGAGTGTGTGTGTGTCTATGTGAGTATGTGTGTGTGTGTAGATGAATGTATGTGCATGTGTGTCTGTGTGTGTCTCTGTATATGAATATGTGTGTGAATGTGTGTTTATGTGTATGTATGTGTATGAATGTGTATTTGTGTGTATGTATGTGCATCTGTCTCTCTCTCTCTCTCTCTCTCTCTCTCTTTCACTCTCTCTCTCTCTCTCTCTCTGTGTGTGTAGTTGATGTTGGGTGTCCTCTCTGATAGCTCTTAATAGTTTGAGTCATGGTCTGCTCCTGACCCCAGAGCTCCTAGTAAGCTTCTAGTCAGTCTAGCTAGGGAGCTTGCTTCAGGTCTCTCGCTCTCCTTGTCTCTCTCTCTGTTTCTGTCTCTGTCTCTCTTTTCGCCTCTCTCAGATTACAGCCAGCTGCCCAGTCTTTATGTGAGTGCCAGGTAATCTAAGATGGGCCGCTCATGCTTGCTCACCCAAGGCTTTGCCCACTGTGCCATTTTTCCAGCTCCAAATACTCTCTGAGCGTGCACATGTCCATCCTGTGCAAATGTTCTCTGTGTGAGCACGTGTCTGTCTTGTGCAAATGCCCTCTGAGCATGCATGTGTCCCTCTTGTGCAAATTCTCTCTGAGTGTGAACATGTTGATCTTGTGTTTGGTGTGCTTTAGGGTAGAACACCAGAGTAAACTTCTGATGGAGTTGGATATATTCACCCAGCTTACTCCAGGTGTGGGGACAACCGTCTAGGGCGGTCCTAGCGTAAATAGCCTGGGATAGGAGAGTACTTCCTGGACAGTTGGGCCTCTAACAGGAAATGGACTGCGAAGAGGTTTAGGTGGGAGAAGGGAAGATGTGGAAACATCTTGTGTGAAACTGTCAACCCATGAGGGGCACAGGGACCTATGAGACAGAGAGGTAGGACATCAGTGCTCCCACCATGGAAGAAGGCCAAGGGTTGAATGGCTGGGAAGAAAGCGGGAGGTAGAAGGACATGGAAGAGCCAGATGGATGAGAATCTATTAGCTGCAAGCTACCATGTTGAGGCCAGGCAGCCACCTTGGAGTGTGGATCATAGGTGGGGGCGTCCTTGGAGTCAGAGTGCAAGGCTGCGTGGAGATGTCCCCCACATATGCTGCAGAGGCTTGCGGACACAGGAGTTTGAGGGCATTGGTGACCCTGAACTTGAAGTGTCTCAATAGCGTTGGTTTTGGGTGGGGGAGGAGTCATTTTAAATATTACATAGTCTCAGGACAGGAAGAGGAGGGAGTTTTAGGGGTACATGGAGGGAGGTACACGTGAGACCAAGCCAAGAGAGATCAGCATGGGAGCGTTTCGGAGCAGAGACGTCTGACCTCTGGGTGGTGGCAAGGGCAGCTGTGGGGAATAGGAGGAGAGTTCTCTAGGAAGCTTGAACTGAGGAACAGGAGGAGGAGAGGAAGGGGTGGGCTGTGTGGAGGTTGGGTATGGAGAAGAGAGTATCCATGGGAGCATAATAATTGCCCACTGGTGCCAGGCAGGCCCGGTTCTGAGGAAGAGGAGGCTAGAGAAGCCTCGAGTCCATCTACTGATGCTGTTTTCTCAGCTGGCGGTGAGATGGACCCAGAGTGGGGGTGACGGACAAGGATGCTCACACAGGACTTTTGGACTTTTGATATCTTAAGATTTCCCATCCCTCGATGAAATGGTAAAAACAAGGACAGTCTTACAAGTGTACTCTGTAATATTAAACAAAGCCCCTGGACTCATATTTTCTTACTTGGGCATTCCTTTGTGATTTAAAAGGTTGTTGTCTGCACTTTGGTATCCCCGGGAGCTGCAGGTGAAGCAATTGAGGAAGAGAGGCAGAAGAGAAGAAAATGTGAACTCTAACGATGGAAGGAAGGCAGACTCCAGCTTCAAAACAAACAAAACATTTGTCATGATCATTCAAAATAGAAACTTGAGCTGGGAAGCCATAGATTTTCCAAATGCCTGTGTGCTCTTTTAACTCATCCAACCCAAGCAATCCTCCAGCCCACCACAGGACCCCCAAAGCATGCATATCAGAGGGTCTGGGGTCTGAAGAAGCCTGGAGGGGCCTCGGGTCCAGATGGCACTAAGCAGCCACTGCGATGGCGAGGGAAACAGAGGAGCCGTTAGTGCCTGTGTGACACAAGGACTGGGACTCCGGGTGGTTTGGATTTCCAGCTCCGATTCTGTGCGACTGCCACCAAAATTACGATTTTCTCACTTTACATCTCACCAGCCTTCATGGGGCCAGAGCTGGTGCAACATTGCAATCCGTCTCGAGCGGCTTCACCCTCAAAGCAAAACTGCAAAGTCTCAGACGGCAACAGAACCTTGTAGTCACGACTGGCTTTTCTTCTGCTTTGTCTCTTGCTTTCCTCTGCCGTCCCTTCCTCTCCCGATCCCTCGCCTCTGTTTGTCACAAGCTGGAAAGTGATGCAGCTCAATGCAGCAGTCAACACAGGCTCTAACGGACAGAGCGTGTTACACTCCTAGACCGTGGTTCAGTTTACTGGTGGCACCAATCACGCCAGAAATGCCAACTGCGGTAGTCCCAGATTCCCAGCTCTTTTAGGGATCATCATCGGGGTCCTGAAAAGGAGAAGAATGGGTGTGTGTGTGAGGGGGTGACAGAGCACCAGTGAGCTTCATGAACGCTGGTTTCATTTCATCCATGCTGGGCAAGGATGGGTCACAGCTCTGAGGCAACCTGCTGTAGAGGCCTCGTCCCACTGAACTCTTGGGAGTCTAGTCTGGACTTTGCTAGGGGTTGAGGCTGTGACTTATTTGCAACACAAGGCCGGGGATTATACATTAAATGGTGCTTCCTCACAGTTCACGTTAAGGCTGTAACTGCTGTGCCTTCGAAGGCAGCCGTGTTTGAAGACAGAGAGGTGAAGGCATAGGTCACAAAACAATCTCACATCAGTTTGGAATTATGATTAATAAAAGGGTTATTTATTTAAGGGGGAAAACTTATAGATCACTGTCCTAGACAACAGCCCTCAGCGCGACAGGGAACAGGAAGCAAGAGAGCTAGTGTTTCTTAGCTGTGTGGCAACTTGGTGTGTGTTTTAATTTCTCTGTAGGTTGGCTCCTTTATCTACTAAATGCAGATGTTATGATCCCCCTTCCCACGGAGCTATTTTGTGGCATGTGGACTAGATAATACATGTAAAGTTCATTGTGCGTGTTATTCAGAAGGAGACTAAAGTATTCATTGTTATTATTGCCATTCAGTTAGCGCATTCATCTTGGCTTCTCACATATGGTCATTTGGCTAATATTCTGAGTGTTCTGTTCAGTCCTTAGGAGACCACTGGGGAAAGTTTTCATTCCCTGTGTGCAGAGAGAAGCCAGTCACTGCACTGGGTGTGACTGGCCAGGGTCATATGGCTTGTTACTGCTGGGACAGAGGTGAAGTCCATTCCTCATCTGTGGGTCAGGTGTTGATGTGACAGTCACATGTCATACACTTTACCAGCTACAGAGAGAGAAGATGCCCGGGTGCGCACACACCAAAGTTCTCACTGCTAATCCCTTCCTCTCCCCGAGTGTCCTTGAGGGTTCCAGTACTCCATGGTCCTCCTTGCTCTGACTCTGATCCTCTTGGTTACCTTGGCTGTGACGGTTACAGGTCATTTCCCAGTACTCCATGGTCCTCCTTGTTCTCTGACTGTGATCCTTTTGGTTACTTTGGCTGTGACGGTTACAGGTCATTTCCCAGTACTCCGTGGTCCTCCTTGTTCTCTGACTGTGATCCTTTTGGTTACTTTGGCTGTGACGGTTACAGGTCATTTCCCAGTACTCCGTGGTCCTCCTTGCTCTCTGACTGTGATCCTCTTGGTTACTTTGGCTGTGACAATTACAGGTCATTTCCAGAATCAATCACCAATGTCCTTTCAGCTCTGTAGGACTTATCCTTGTCCAGACATGGGACATTAAGATCAGAAACAATCCTGTCTCTTGATGGAGCTAATGTCCCCTTCATCTCCTGTGGAAAGAGAGCTAGGAACAGTTGACAGAATTCTTGATAACATGCCTCCTATTGTGAACCAGGGTCACCGTCTAGGGTAGAGAGATGCTTTTCAGAGTTACTTTAAAGTAGGGTTCCCTCTTTACAGGACCCTCTTCATTACAGAGCTAGGACATGTGGCTTCCTTAAGATATCACGAGGCCTGTAGAAGTGTTATGTGCAAAATGGAATTGGTTTCTGTATTAGTTATTTCTTCTGTGATAAAATTCAGGACCAAAAAGCCAATTGTAGGAGAAAAGGATCTGTTTTTGTCTTGAGTTCCAGAGGATGGGGAACCAGAGGGGTGAGGGAGAGATGGAGGGACAGCCTGAAAAACTTAAAGCTCACCAACAGTGATACACTACCTCCAGCAAGACTCCACCTTGTAAAATTTCCATAAGGTTCCAAACATCATCGCCAACTGGGGACCAGGTGTATAAAGTTTCTGAGCCTGTGAGGACATTTCCCACTCAAACCTCTACCTTTTCCTATTAAGTTACTTATACCTCAACGAGTGTTTGAAGGGTACCGCTGATATCTTTGCCCATAGAAGAGACATTCATCGGCATTACAGAGGCCAGTGTATATGCATGCCTACACACTCATGCACACGCACACACACACCCACGCACAAATACGCATGCATGCACAGTCACACACATGTGCACACATACACGCACACACACATGCACAAGCACATGCATGCACAAATATGCACACATGCACACACATATATGCACACAAAGTCACTATGGTCTAAACTTGGAAAATGTTTCTATGGCTTGAAGACCTTACAGAGGAGACATTCAAGAAGTAGTCTGTGACATTTTCCAGTTAAGAATCCGATCACATGTGTGGTCACTTGCTGATTTGCTATCAGGCTGAAGGGATGCTTGCTATGGAGTTTTTGGAACACTGCTTTGGCCCTCTGAGTTTGGGGCACTGTGACAGGGAGAGCACTGGACTTGCCGGCCAAAGACGCACATCCGACTTTCAGCATCATGTCTGCTCACAGTTGGACCACAGCAACTCAATTAACCTCCCTGAACTCAATTTTCACGCCTGTGAGATGGAGTTAGTGGTATCCACGTGAAGGACTATTGAGGGGAAGCAAGGTTGAAGGTGTGGGTGGAGTCTTTGGATACCACGTGCTGAGGCTACAAGGAAGCTGGGAGGGTTGTAATACCAGCCATTGGACCACCGAAGATCCAAGTGTGCGGGATGGTGTGGGTGTGGAGAAGGCACATACAGGTTCTGGGTGATGATCATAATACCAGTGACTGGACCACCGAAGGTCCAAGTGTACAGGATAGCATGGGGTGAGCAGGGAGCACAAACAGGTTCCAGCATCCCCAGGGTTGTCCCAGTGGAACAGGACAGGCCATCGGTGGAGCTGTCCCAGAGGGCGAGGCAGACATGATTGTTGCAAGGAGGGCCACTTGTTGGTTCCCAGCCCTGAAATAATCACACAGAAAAACTATATTATTTAAATCACTGCTTGACCCATTAGCTCTAGCTTTTTATCACAGTCTGATTTTTGTTTGAGAGGATGTTTCTGAGATGATTTTAATACCTTATATTTGCAGTGTGGCCACTGTGTCTTAGAGCTTCATGGGACTTCAGGGGTGCAGAGAAGTTTCCAAACTGGTTGTAATTCCATCTGGTCCTCCGTCTTCACATACAGGTTTTGCCTCTTGATAACCTGATAGATTATCTAGAATGCTAATTGCATCTTCCTCGGGAGACATGAGGTGCCTGTAACTTGCTACTTGCAAAGCGTGTCTGTCTCTCATTACTGTCCTGGGCTCAGCCTCAGTGGTACTATGTGGCCGGATGCATCTTTGGGATGGTCAGGATCTAGGATCACCGAGGAGACAAGTCTCTGTATGTGTCTGGGTGGGGTTTCCAAAGTGGGTTGATTGAGGTGGGGAGGACAGCATGCATGTGAGTAGTAATATTCTGTGGGCTGGGGTCCTGGGCACAAGCGTTCATCTCTCTGTCTTCTGTTTCCTGGCTACAGATGCCATATGTTCTGCTACTTCCTATTCTTGCTGCCCATCCCTTCCCTGCTGTGATGGACCATGACCTTGAGTTGAGAGCCACAGGAAGCCCTTCTTTATTTAAGCTGATTTTTGTCATAACCCCAAGGAGAGTCTCTCTCTTTCCAGTGGGTTTAAGAGGAACAACAGGTAGAAGGTATTACCTTGGGAGATCCTGGCCCTGACCTCTGACCTGTTTCAGTCGCTCTCTCTGATGTTTATTGAGGTTAAGTCTTATACACTGGTCCCAGAGCTGGCTCTCCCTCATAGTCATGTCAAGTGTGTGAGACCTTGCCTAGCTTCTCCTGGGCACAGCCCAAGTGTGTGTGTGTAAAGGACAGAAGGGGCTTACTAAGGCTTGGGGGTGAGATCTTACAGAGGATAGTGTGCGCGTGCGCACACACACACACACACACACACACGGCATCCATAGCACGACCATATCCTCTCATCCGACACTGGTGCCTTGTTTTTGTTGGTACTTAAAAAAAAAGATACAGGTTGCAAATCTCTCAGTCCTCACATTATAAAATTCTTCATATTCTTCATCCAGCTTCGATGTTTAGGATGTGTTACATTGGAGATGGCAGCCTGGTGACTCTAAGCAAATGTTGTCTGTGTGTGTGTGTGCATGTGTGTGAGTGCATGTGCATGTGTGTGTGCATGTGTATGAATGTGTGTATGCATGTATGTATGTGTGTGCCTGTGTGTATGTGCGTGTTTGTGAGTGCATGTGTGTATGTGCGTGTGTGCGTGTGCACATGCATGTGTACCCCTGTGTTAGCAGAGTCCAGAAGACACCCTCAAGTGTTATTCCTCAGACACAATCTACCTGATTTTTGGGACAGGATCTTGCCCTGGCCTTGAGCTCACCAAGAAGGATAGAGTAACTTTCCAGTAAGCCCATGGACCAACCTGTCTCTGCCTTCTCAGGGTTGGGATTAGAAGCAGTAACCTCACCCCTGACTTTTTCACATGGGTTCTTGGATGGAACTTTGTTCTTCACTTTTGTATAATAAACAATTCACGGTTGGACCCCCCCCCGCCCCCAGTAAGATGTCTTTACATGGTCCACATATGTGTTAAAGTTTTTAAATGAGTTGCTCCCTTTAAAATCTGGGCACGCTCTCTCCTGACTTGTCATATCTGGAGATTGTGGGAACTCCTAACGGGGCAGGGCAGCGGGGCCCCTTCCATGAGGGAACCGCCCTCCCCCTTTGCCATTCCTCTGCCAATCTCCTGCAGTCTTGACCTGCCTGTGTGGTTGGGTATCCCATCAGGAGACTCATCTTGCTCCTGCTGCTGACATTCAGAGGCTCTGTCCATCCTGCGGCGTCCACCCTAGGCCTTGCTGTTCTAAGCTGCAGACTTTCCTTGAAGAAGAGCAGCCTGGCCATTGTCACCTGCTGTATCTGTAAAACGGATCAAACTGTCTCACTTTTCTGATTATGTTGAAGTATACAGTGCTGTTTTTATCTAAGTTGTTCTATTTACCAAGAAAGATTCGGGAGTCAGATGTTGGGGTGAGAACTTCCTGGATCAGAGAAGCCAAAAAGCTAACCTACCTCTTTTGTCCGGAGATCCAGCAAGAGAGCGTTTTTTTCTTCCACCCAAAACCAAAAAAAGCCCTTGAATCTCTAAGACTCCTTCCTGTGTGTCTCTCTATTCATATCCCTGCCTCCTTTGTATTCTCTATGGTAATTCCTGTCAACTAGGCACTGGCTCTGCCCCCCCCCCCCCATCCAAGGTTAATTTTATTAACACAGTCTCAGAGTTTCACAGGGTGATCAGATATCCCACAACAACACAGTTATGGGCATTGCCATGTAGCATAGTTTCCTTTCCTGTTGCTGGGATCTTGTAGAGAATGGGAGCTGAGGACCAGGTTCATGTATCTATCACCCTCTGCTCCTGGCTTCAGATACATCGATCTGCCTGAATCTCTTGCTGCTATGCCCTCCCTCCCATGGGACTGTACCCTTTGTTAGCCATTTGAAAGTGCTGAGTCCAATGGTGCACCAAATAGGCTCACGTTATATAACCATCATGCTCTTTGACCTCAAATGTAGGTTCATACACATCAATTATCCTCCGTCTTTCCTTCTGCTTAACCCTTGCCAACTACTAGTTTCTTCTGTCTCTGTGAATTTTATGTCACATCTCCCATGGCTTGGGTCCTGGAACTCTGACTAGGGGTTGCAAGGGAATGAAGAAGGGACAGACACACAGACACAGGTACAGGAAAGCTGGGGGTTCTGCTATCACTGCCATCAGAAACCCCAGCACAGGGGGAGGAGCTTGTTAATCTCTGTAGGAGAAGGTCTCTATGAGAGCCCCTTCATGCTTTCCCTTCCCCATCTTAACCAGCACACACTTCCAAGGCCACGATGGTAATTTATTGTGTCTCTCTGAAGACACGTAAAATCCATGGAGAAGTGCCACGCTGTGTGGTCCACAATGCGAATCCAGTGAGGGGCGGTATTTCTTTATATTTACTCGGTGTTCAATGGACCTTGTTGTGCAGGGAGTCCAGCCTCCAGCAGCACCAATGCCCAGAAGTGTTGCCCTTCCCCCTGCTGTCCCCTGCATGTGGTAGGAGCAGCAGCAGGGAGCTCTCGCTGTCCTGTGAGGAGCTTGGTGGGTGTCCATCGCTGTTGGGAGCCCTGAGGCTGAGGTGGCTCCCATGTTCTCTGGCTCAATACTGAGCTCAAAGACTGGAAGACAAAAATGGAGGTGCCGTGTGAGAAATGCTTTCATCTGAGTCGTGACAGAGGAACTGTGGCCTGGGCGTGATTGAGATCGTAGGATGGCTGGAATGCACTAAGCCCCAGGTCAGTGCTCATCTGTGTGAGATGACATCAGAGCCCCAGGGACACATCAACACAGCCACTTAATTTTCCGCAGAAGGACAGAATATTTCCCAGGCTGGTGCCCTGGGGAATATTACATTTTCCCCCTGGGAACAGATGGGGGTCCCTTGGGACCTGGTAGTTTCTTCCATGTAAGGGTGATGGTAAGCACACATGACCAGGTCCCGCACATACTCCAGCTGTAACCCCACCTGGGACTGCATATTCCAATCAGAAGAATGGGGTCTTTGAAGGTGAATGGCCAGTGTCTGGAGAGGAATTAGAAAGGCGTCCTGTTGGGGTGGGGACCTGGAGATAGGAGGGTCACCAAAGGCTGGCAATGGAAAGTTAGGGAAGATGCGACTACCTAGGTGTTAGCCGGGGCAACCTTTAAATGATTCTTGAAGTCCCGGCTGTTTAGATTGGAGGCTACTTTGTTTAGGTATTGTTTCCTGTTAAGACGTCACTGGGGCTCAGTGGGTAAAGAGCTGCTGCTAACAATCCGAGTTAGGGACCTGGCATCCACATAATAGAAGGAGAGAACCGACGCCTCCAAGTGTCTTCTGACCACCATGTGTATGCTGTGGCATGCATGAACACATACACACACACACACACACACACACACAGTAGCTATGCATTTAAAGTACTGTTGAGGAGAAAGAGTTAACAGAGGGAATGAATATAATCAGTAAATTACATGCATGTGTGGAAATGTCATAATGAAAACCTTTACTTTGTATAATTAATTATATATTGCATGTTTATAATTAATATAAATAATTAATTTTACCCATAAATTATACAATTTATAATTAACACAGAGTCATAAAATTATAATTAAAGTGGCTTGGTAAGGAAATATTGAAGATAGCTTATACATTAATTATCCTTCAAACTCATGACTAACATTCACAGTGCCCACTCTTACAGCAAGGGCTGGGCTGACGTTCTTACCGGGCATCATTCTTTCTTGGTCACCATGGCAACTGTGCCAGGGAGGTATTCCTTTAGCCTCAATGCATGAATGGGATTGAAACTTGAAAAGATTAAATAACTGTCCCAAGTACTGAGCAGCCAATAAGAGAGAGAATTTGGAGTTAGTTTTCTGAACTACACAACGAGTTTGATTTTCTTTTGGGGGTGTAGGCCAGTTGGGGTCCAGTCCTTTGTAGGAGGAGGCTGGTGTGGAAGTCAAGACTGAAAAGTGCACCTCTAGCAACTTCAATGAATGAGATTAGAAGCAGGGTTTTCAAGAAGCATATTGATGAAGAGACAGACAACACACACACACACCCCAGCCCCCCAAAGCAAAGCAAACGTGTGTCTAGGAGTCTCCTAGCAACTTCCCCAGGAATAGCCCAACAGTTTAAGGGTAATGCTCAGGTGGTTGACATGTGACCAAATTAGGTATGTGACCCTCTTGTTGGGCTGTTTCCTGGACAAGCCTTTCTGCCCAAGGCCATGTCTGTCTTATAACATTTCACACTTGGCTGTGTCAGAAAGGCATGCTTCACCGTCCACTGTTCCTCATCACATGGCCTGTCCTGGCTGGTTTTATGTTGACAGAAGCTAGAGTCATCAGAGATGAGGGAGCCGCAGTTGTGAAAATGCTCCCAGAAGATCCAGCTCCATGCAAGCCCGTGGGGCATTTTCTTCATTGGTGATTGATGAAGAGTGCCCAGATTGCTAGGGGGTTGGCCATTGCTAAGCTGGTCCTGAGTTCTATAAGAAAGCAGGCTGAGCAAGCAATGATGAGCAAGCCAGTATGCAGCACCCCTCCATGGCCTCTGCATCAGCTCCTGCCTCTAGATTTCTACCCTGCTTGAGGCCCTTCCTGGAGTCTTCTCCATGATGAGCTATGTTGTGAATTGTAAACCCTTTTCTCCCCCGGTTGTATTTGCTCATGGTGTTTCATCACAGCAATCATAACCCTAAGACGCAATCTTTTGGCAAAATATTGGCTCCTAGGCTGCAATTCGTAAGAAGATATCAGAGCTTGGATTTTAAGGAAACTGTCCCAACTGTCTCTTTATCATCTTGTGATGTGGGCAGTTATTTAAGCATTCAGTGACTTTTCCTCCTCTTGCATGGAATGAGAGTAGGGATGATGTCATCCTATAGTTGATAACATCGTATGCCAACTTGGCGAGGCGGGGACCGTATTCAGCCAACCACGAGTCAGAAGTAGGCACTCATCAGAGGAGAAGGGCATTTAAATCAGCGAACTGACTGAAGCAGAAGACCCTCTATGGTGGGTGGGTCTCATCCAATCAGGAAAGCCTCAAGAAAAAAAAAAGAGAGAGAGAGATGGAAGTTTCTGAGGAAGACATGGTTCTGCCTCCGGATGCCTCCAGACTCCAGCAGCTATTTCAGGTCTTCCTAGGTTGACTGCCTGTGGGCATGCCCTTCCGCCTGCAGACTCGCCACATCACAGTGATATGAGCTGATGGCTCCCACCCCACAGACATGCCGCGCTTCTCCTGGGTTTGTACAGCTACTGTACTTGCTTTCATACTAGGTCACATGAGGATGGGATGAGCATTATATGTGGAATTCACAAAGAACGTCAACCGGTGGGCAATCATATGAACCTTGGAACTCTAGTCTGTACACACTCTCTGAAGTCAGCAAGATGTCTAAAGGATACAGTTGAAGACAAGCCCCTTGCCTTTAGGAAGAATCTCTTAGAAGGGATAGGCATGCACACACAGGCCATTCTAATATTCTTAGAGGAACACATGAGAGGCAGGGTCTCCTAACAGTGGCTGGGATTGCCCCTGCCTCTTGCCTGTTCCTGCCAGACATCTTGCCATGGTTTTCAATGCCAGGGCTGTTATTTCATTTCATTCTGATGTTGCAAGGGGCGAGACTGGCTTTTTCACATAAAGACGGTGTTACAAAATACAAAGAAGTAACGGTTTGGTAATATTGCCTTGAGACAGGGAAGTACAGGTGGAGCTGTCTCCTACACTGAGGTTGGTGCTGATGCGGGCTTAGTAAGAAGGCATCTCTGTCTGGGGGAACCTAGACTAGTTAGGGAAGTCTGTGTCATCAGAACCACTGTGATTCCATGCCTTGCTAGAACGAGGGTTTGTGCCAGAGGAGGGAATAGTTGGAAGTCTCAGGAACCAAGGAGCACAGTCCAGATTCTACAGAGAGTGGCCCGGATGCTGAGGAGCAAACAAGAGTTCCCAGAGAAAACAAAGGAAAAGTACCTTTCAGAGACTGTGCACAGTCTGATAAATGAATGCCCGTGACCCACATTGAGGAAGCAGCGTGAGGTTCGGCGTGATGCAGAGGGTCTGATCTCTATGTGCAGAAAGCAGAAAGGGGAAGTAACACTGGATGAAGGAAGTGAGACCTGTCCAGCTGTAAGGGTGCTCCCGAGAAAGGAACTCTCAGAAGTCTGTGATGGGAAGCGGAGTACAATTGCTCAAGAGGAACATCAGTCTCGCCCACAGCTTTTACTCGATTGTCGGAAAATTTATGACACCATCAAAGATACAATCCCAGTTTCTGCGCCAAACCCCTTGTCTTGTACCCCTCACAGCTCCAGCACCCCCATATAGTTCCACCAGCACTTTATATTATTTCCTCCCTGAGCATGAATTAGTAGTTCTTTCCGGAAAGGAAACAAAGTTACATTTGTTTTTCAGTCATCAATCAGTTGTTGCTATAAGGAGTCACTCAAGAAAATGCAAATGGAGAGTTTGGGTTTTGGAAGGATCCGTGTGTATGTGTGTGTGTGTGTGTGTGTGTGAGAGAGAGAGAGAGAGAGAGAGAGAGAGAGAGAGAGAGAGAGAGAGAGGAGAGAGAATTTGCACACCAACACTCATCATACATGGGCCCTCAGAACACCATCATCCAAGAAACAGTGAAGATGCCAGGGAAGATTTAAAGCATCAGCTTGACAGGCTCTGGAATCACCCAGGAGACCAGCCTGGCATGTCTGTAAGGGAGTTTCTATGAGGTGTTAATTGAGATGGGAAGCCCCACCTCCAATACGGGTGGTGCTATTCCATGAGCTGGAAAAAGTGAGCCAAGCACCAGGCTTCATCTCATTCTGCTTCCTGACTGTGGACACAATTGAATAACTGCTTTGTGTGCCTTCCACTATTCCTTCCCTGCCACTATGGACTGTCTTAGATGGGGTTTCTATTGCTGCAAAGAGATACCATGGCAGTTCTTATAAAGGAACACATATATTGGGGTGGCTTACAGTTCAGAGGTTTAGCCCATTATCATCATGGTGGGACATGGCAGTGTGCAGGCAGATGCGGTGCTGGAGAAGGAGCTGAGCATTCTACATCTTGATCCACAGGCAACAGGAAGTGAACTGGGTGACACACTGTGCATAGCTTGAACACAGGATACCCCAAAGAGCAGTGTTGATGTCCTTCTGAGGGGAATATGCTTCCCGTATAGCCCCTATGATGGGCCATGATGCTCACCAGCCCATAACCTGGGAAGATGCTTGGAGGAAGGGCATTTGGATCAGTGCAAAAGTACCTGTAAGATACCTAGAAACCTTGTCTAGACTCATACCAGGTCATTTAAATTATTAGAATCAAGCAAGGTTCTGATTCATGAACTCAGTTGGCTAAGGAGCTTACATACAAGAAAAAGGACAAGGAACTCAAGAACAGAATTGTTCTAGAAGGTCCCAGGCAAAAGGTCTCTTGTCTGGGGTGGCAGGCTGGAGTGCAAGAGCTGGAGCGTGAGAAAGGGTGCCAGAAGACACTGCCCTTGGTACGTCTTGGTCTTGGGTGTTAACATGAACCAACTAGAAGCATCTGGAGCTTACCTGCACAAGATCTAACAGTGCAAAATTTCATCAGAAGAGGGGCTCCTGATGAGCCTTGGCTGAGAAGCTAATGGCAATTGATGGTTGCTGAGAGAGAATTGTTTTTCTTTGTTGGGGCAGGGATGGGGGTGGCCATTGGTAGGTTGTCTGTATCAGAACTTCACACACACAGGCATATGGACAGCACTAAATTGGTCTCAGGGGGTTATTAAAAAAGAAAAAGGGTGTAAAGTTGGGAGGGAGATAAGTTGAGGGTGTCTCGGAGAGTTGGAGGACGAGGGGTAGAGATGACCTATATTGTCTGCATCTATGATGGTTTTCGAAGAATAGCTTGGAAAGACGGCTGCTCAGTGTCGTTAACAATGTACTTTCTTGCATAGATAAAGAGTAAACTCATTAAATTGGCAGGTGTAGAAGAAGAAATTGTTCAGCATACAGGACATGTCCTCAGAGGTTGGATGTACTGTCTGTTGTGGCCATCTGTAGATATATTTGAGTCTATTTTATAGACTTTGGTGCTCACAGGTGTGAAGTGGCTGCCCTGTGTGACCTCAACAAACGAAGGCAGGGCCAAGGTGGCTTGGACAGCATGGGACAGCACAGACCAAAGGGTTTTTCCTGATCCTTAGCTAGTCTTTGGTTTAAGATGAACACTGCTTTAAGTTTAGGAATGCATTTTTTTAAAAAGACTGTGGCATCATCTAGCTCTCGAGTTTGGGTTACACAATGGCTAGTTGACGGATGTCAAGATTCACCCAGACTCATTTGTTTCCATTCCACACCCATTTTCCCTGCACGCTATTGGAACCATGGCTGCCATGTACATTTCTAACAAATGAGACTATGCTCCTGCCTTTCTCTGTGCCTCCCTTGTTCACTGAGTTGGCCACTTTAACCTTGCTAGGCAGCGCTTGTCCTCTCCCGTTATCCTCCAATTCCCACCCATGTTCCCTGCTCAGTGTTTTGTCTCTAATGGATAATCAGTAGTTTATTGTGGAGTAACTGCAATTATTACATCAAATAATATAAGCTGAATAAGACCTTTTGTTTCTGGTCTCATCGCTCAAAACAGATTCTGATTAGATAGCTTTGTTGGTGGTCATAACCTCATTGATGTCCCAGTTTTCTTTGCGTTGCCAAGAAAACAACTGCGAACAGAGGCAACTTAGGTAGTTTCCTACCTAAGTTTATTTCAGCTTACAAGTCACAGTCCATAGTGGATAGAAGCCAAGGCAGGAGCTGAAGCGGAGACCCTGAGGAATGCTGCTTGCTGTCTTGCTTCTCCTGGATGGCTTAGCTACCTTTCTGACATAGCCCGGGCATACTTGCATAAGAATGGCGACGCCCATGGTGGGCTGGGCCCTTCTATATCAAGTAGCAATCGATAAAATTTTCCACAAACATGGCCACAAGCCAAACGGATGCAGGTAATTTCTCAAGTGAGCTTCCCTCCTTCCAGGTGTGTCAAGCTGACAACTAAGATTAGCAATCAATTGCTAATAATAGATATTGCTAACAACTCTTGGATTATTGTCACGACATTAAAGAAAAGATTGTATAATGTTCTGAAGATTTCCCTGTCAAACTGGCAGGTGTGTACTGTACAAAATGTTACAATGAATTTTAGATCCTAGTGTGACTCCATCCTTACTATAAGATGATGTCATTCCTCGGCTGGAAGAAGGGGGAACAGCCACGCACATCTAAGTCAACTGCTGTCCCTTGCTTGGTCTTCCAAGTGGAGAAAATATTGAGCCCACATTTATTTGGGGGTGTGAAATCCCTTCAGAAGTTGACAGGCACATTTCTCCAAAACAGCACGCACGCGCGCGCGCACACACACATACTCTCACACACACTTTTTTAATATGGTTGAGTGTGTGTCGCCAAAGTCACCCTGGGAGGGTCTCGCTCACTTACAGCTGGACGTGCCAGACAGAACCGTTTTTCTATCACGTCAGAGCAACTCCCCACTGAAAGGCAGACTTCTGATCCTGAGCTGGTCTCTGTTATTGAGCCACAATTTGATGGGCAGGAGTTCCCAGATGTGTCTGGACTTGGGACACAAGTTATTACCTAAGATAAGAGAAAGGAGTCGAAGATAGAAAGCAGGAGGTCTGGTTGCTAGAGATTAGAAAGCACAAGGAGCTGGCTCGACCCCGGTGACCCTCTCACTTCACGATCCCACTCAGCCGCATGAATCAGACGTAGCAGCCACTCAGTGCAAGCATTCTGAATTTCTGGTGGTGTGGAGAGTCCAGGGTAAAGAAGGGTGGATCCGAGGGTCAGGCAGATGTGCAGTGGCTTCAAGCAACACCCGACACAAAGTTCTTCAGAGACAGAATTTTGCTAGCCCAAAGGCGAGCTGTCTTGTTTCCATCTAGGTAAGGTGAAGGATGGCCACACCCACATAAAGATGTGTCGAGCCCCAGATAATTCGACTTTTAGAAACCATTTTAGAACTGGATTTAAAACTAACTTCAATAACTGCATGACCAGCCCTTTATTCCTCTTTTTTTTTTTTTTGAGAGAGAGAGAAAGAGAAAAAAAATATATTTTCTTTGAGTTCCAATGTTATGGGTGGAATTTGTCCTGGGCTCTGTAAATCATGGGCATTTCACCGTGCTATGTCTTGCAAGCATCTAAAAGGTCCCTCTTGCACAGAAGTAAATTTTTAATAAGATCTGAGCACCATTGCCTCCCTGTTGGGGAGCCGTCCATGAGTTTGAGTGCTAGCGCTTGGCTGAAAACAAAGCGATAGTCTTTTCGGTCGAGAATCCTCCTCCCCTGGCAGAGTGCTGTGCTGGATGACCTAATAGGTCCTTTCTAGCTCTAATTTCTATGATTCTATGAAAACCACCACCCGCCATAAGAAACAGATGTTGGCTGGAGAGACAATGGCTGGGAGGCCCCATCCCCACACCCAGCCAGCCCCCTTCAGGCTGTAGCGACCACCTCTTTTGCTCCCCCACTTCCCCACTTGGTGGCAGCTGATGAGATATTTATAGCCGTCTTCCTCCCGCTGCCAATTATAATTATCAATATCTTTACTGGTTTAAAAAAAAAGTGGGAAGGGGGAAACATCATCATGGCTGTTAAGTATGTGATAAGCCAAGTTTGAGTTGAACATGGAAATAGTCTCTTCTAATTACAGACAAAAGAGAGGTGTGTCCGATGGCAAGGTTGGCATGGAAGCTGCACTCATGCGGCCTCTGGGGAGACCTTTCCCCTCCCCTTAGGCACCTTCCCAGACAAAGCTGGCCAGGAACCTTCTGGACACTGGCGATGCGGTCTGTACTGTACCGGGTTAGAGCACGGCTTCAGAACAATAAATAAAAGTGAAATCTTCCACCAGGCAACCACGCGGCTCGGTAATTGCTGTTTGGGGCTCACGCCTCCGCAGTTATCTAGCTCAGCGTTCCATGCCCAGCTGCAGCGCAGCCTTTGCCAAATATAGATAAATGAAGTTAAAGTTATTGGCAGCCACTAGTTCTGTGTCCCTGTTTCAAGTTTATAGATTTCATAGGAACGGCAATAATCTATCTCCGCGGCAGACGGTCACGCTCCCAAAGTGAAAACTTTCTCTGTGGGGCAATCCGCGGGGCTTTTTGACCTGTGATTTGGGTCAGTGAAGTCTGGTGGGCGGGAACGGACTTTCTGCTTGAGCTTTGGGTCGGTGGACCTCCGGACAGGGAAGGCAGCTCATGCTCCTAATTCCATCCAGGTACTTTTTAAGGAATGTTTGTCAAGAACCTGCTAGCACTCCCGAGCACGCTACCTCTGTGAACCCATGCTGGGGTGAGTTGTCTCTGCTTCTAGCATTTTGTACCAGGTGAAACTGGAGGCTTTTCAATTTTCTGTTGGGAAGACACCCCAGATTGTGGTTTTTAGATCTAAGCGTGTCCTAAGAGCCGGAGTTCAATTCTGCAGCTCCTGTCTTGTGTACGGCGGATGGTTCTGCCTTCCTTTTGATTGCCTTTGGACGAGCTTGACACGTAGCCTTTCGGAGGCAGATGGCCCCATGATCTGTTCCGACAGCTGAAGATAAACAGTAATTAGACACCATGTCTTGGCTGGGGTGAATGGATGGACATTGAGCCTCCCCTGGACTTTCTGTTCATCCCAAACATGGCGACGCCTCCTTTCCCAACTCTGTATCATCTGGGTGGCTTGCTGCTTTGGGACAAAGACGTTCTAGAATCTGTAGAGTTGCAAGGTATGTCGGAAAATTGACATGATTGGAAGGATCTTACAGTGTGTCTAAGTGAAATCCTTTTACAAACATACACAGAAGGACACAGACAATCTAAGGGTCTTGGAAGCACTTGGCTGGCTTCTCAAAGGCCCTATCGTTGTGGACTCTATTGACGCTTATGGTCATTCTTTCCTGTCTGTGCTTACTGAACCCTCTGGATACAAGATTGAAACAAAGTCACACATTGCTCTCCGATTTCCCTCCCATTTTTTCTCCCCTTTCCCCCTTTCTGTTTTCCTCCACTTTCTTTTAAATTCTTATTTTTTCTTCCTTGTTGAATAATGACTTTAATTCAGCAATGAGAGGACAACTAAAGTCCTATAAATGCATCATTTTCAATTCACAAAGTTTTGAGCGAACTTTGTATGAAATTCCTTTGGGAAATACCGTTCTTATCACACATGAAATCTCAGCACTCCGATGGGATCCATCTTTTGTGACTCAGGGTTGAGGGAGCCTGGGGAGGGGCGGGCCTTGTCTCTCAAGGTACAAACATCATTTGTCATGTAGCTCCTGCCCTTCCTAAAGCGATTGATGACTACTTTTAACTTTTTCTCCCGTGCTGAACATCCAGAAGGTTTTCGGTGTGTCATATTTATTGAATTAGCAAACATAGTAACAATACATTTGAACTTTGAAAAATAGCATAGCAGAGAGAGAGAGAGAGCGAGAGAGACTTTAGACAAAGTTGAATGAGGAAGTCAGGGTGCTTCAGCCATTGATTGCCTGGGCTCTGGGGACATGTGCCTTCTGAGCATGCGTGGCCAGGCTGGCTGGCCGCGCTCTCCCTGCTCAGCAGCTGCCAGCCTTGGAGCAGATCTCACTGCCCCTGGAAGTGAGTGACGCTGGGAAATGGACTGAAGGATGCAGGCGCTGAAGGGCAGGACTGTGGCTCAGAGCTATGAAGTGCATCCCTAAGCTGGCAGGGACTGGCTGGTTGGATCTGCGCCACACTCCCTAGACCCAAGGGCTCTCTCCCTTCTCGCTTCCAGATGTAGGCACATCTGCAGCCTCTCAAGCATGCTTGAGGAAAAAGACTAAAGCAGGCTGGGGTCTGGGTCTCTGCTGCTTCCTGGTGCTAGACATGGATGAGAGTCTTTGCGTCTCTTACAGATAGAGGGAATGGAGTCTATGCCCTCCCGGATTCCTGGACTGTAAAGACCTTCCTAGATCCCTGAAGGTTCTCTGATTTCTTTTTATGAATACTGTTCGGTCACTGTCTTGGATCTCTTATTCCTCCTGCGTCACAGCTGAGTCCAGGACCTTGTCCTATCTAGTTGAATGTTTGATCTGAGGGGACACAGCAGTAAAAAAATGCCCTGAGTTGGTAAAATCCACTTAACTTCAAATGAGCTCTCTCAAAAAACAAGGTGGATGGGCCCCAGGGAAGGATCCACATGAATTTATATGTACACATGTGCATACGAACCCTCATTCCTGTGCACACACACGATCACATGCACACAATCCACGCTCACAAAAGTCATACTTTTCTCAGTCCTCATCCAGGGTTATCCTCCCTCGCTCCTTCCCCAGAAAGAGGTAATGTTCACAGAACTTCAAATAAGCTGTCAGCCATTTCAAAGTGTGCAACCCCGTGGCACTTAGCACATTCATGGAGTTCTGTAACAAACCTGTCTAGTTCAGTGTGCCTCCATCACCCAAGAAGGAAGCCATACCTGTCGGTAAGTCCTCCCGGCTCTTTTCCTTGACCCCTGACAGTCTCTGCGGCTGCGGCTTTTGCGTCTCCCACAGTAGATGTTGGTGGTTTCCATTCAGTACTTTTCTGTCATCCACAGAGAGGATTCATCAGGCTCTGTGTCAGACGCGAGTGTAAGAATTTAACAGACATCAAATAGCACACTCCTCCCAGCATACAGACACTGTGAAGGAGTGGCTGTTTTGGTTCCTACTTCACAGGTGAAGTAGCTGAGCAGGAAGCAGTGAAGACTTTGGATCACAGTCTTAGACTCAAAATTCAAACTCTGCTGGGACCATCTGTGCTCTGTAGCTTACCAAGGGAGTTTCCTGTTTCCTTTATATGTCCCCTTCTCCCCTGCTGCCCTCCTCCCTTTCCCCTGCCCCCTGCTGCCCTCCCCCTTCTCCCCTGCCACCCTTCTCCCTTCTCTTCCCCTTCTGCCCTCCCTCCTCTCCCCTGCAGCCCTCCCCCTTCTCTCCTGCTACCTTCCTCCTTCTCCCATTGCCCTCCCCCTTCTCCCCTGCCATCCTTCTCCCTTCTCCCCTGCTGCTCTCTCCCCTTCCCCCTTCCTCCCTCTCCCACCTTCTCCCCTGCTGCCCTCCCCACTTCTCCCCTACCACCCTCCCCCTCCTGTTACCCTTCTCCTCCCCTGCTGCCCTCCCCCTTCTCCCCTGCCACCTTCCCCCTTCTCTCCTGCTACCTTCCTCCTTCTCCCCTGTTGCCCTCCACCTTCTCCCCTGCTGCCCTCCCCTCTGTATGAAGAGGACCATAGCGCTGCCT
The DNA here is from genome assembly GCF_000317375.1 of Microtus ochrogaster. Taxonomy (NCBI): domain Eukaryota; kingdom Metazoa; phylum Chordata; class Mammalia; order Rodentia; family Cricetidae; genus Microtus; species Microtus ochrogaster. Next base: position 1,883,025 of record NW_004949108.1, on the reverse strand, counting down.
CTTTCTTTACAGACCACACAAGCCTTTTCATTTCCCACCTCTGGTTTGATCATTGGCTTCATGGAGCCTCGGGCAACTGAAGACAGATTAAATACTGACATCTGTGTTGCAATTTTTCCTAACTATCTCAGAATGACTGAAAACATGATTATTCCTTCTTGGGTCGGAGTCTTCCAGGCTTGACGCTAACCTCTTCAGACACAAGTGATTTAAGAGGCCAAACTCTTCCCAGAATTCTTTTAGCCATCAGGCAAAACTGAAAATTTGATTAGTGAGCAATAACCGAAGTTCTTCACCAAACAGCAATGTGCTTGCTGAGCTTTATAAAAAGAGTTTATTTTCCTCTTAAAAATATAACATTTGAGGTAAGTCTAAGGAAAAAACGGATACCAGAAAGCGTGCTAGACGCGCCAAGATGAGGAATATGTATGCACACATGACGCTTGAGGGGAAAATGACCAGGAATCCATGGCGTCTATTTTGCAACTGTGGTACTGAGCAGTGCCCCATTCTCAATCTGAATCCTCACTCGGTGGAGGGAGTTAAGCTTGACGTCATCCACACGAAAGGACCAAGGAAATGGAATCAGAATCCAGGACAGACACATTGTTGTGAAATCTCTTTCCTGTGACGGTTGCACCGAGGGCCTTTCTCATCTCTCAGGCACGTGGCTAGCTTCGCTCTTTCTCTGCTGATTCTATAGCCGGTCAGAGGAAGTGCTGGGTGTGGTAGAACATCACTCTGAACCACACACCACATTAGCCCAGTCTGTGGGTCCCAGGGCAGGGGTTCTATCCAGGCCAATGGCCTGCTGTTGGGTGTTGACAAATCGGCCCCTTTGGCACGTTCTCAGTTTGCTACAAAATCAGCATGCATACTTCTTAGGAATAAAAGGATATAGTTCTTAAGTTTCAGGATCCTAAAACAATTGTTTTGGCCTCTTGAGCTAAATGAACCTATTTTGTTCTCAACAAAGCAAAATTAGCTTTTTTTTTACCATTAAATTATTTAATAATCCTTTGATTTTCTTACTTATTTCACATATTATTTTTTTTAAATTTATTTATTTATTGAGGATTTCTGCCTCCTCCCGCCACCGCCTCCCATTTCCCTCCCCCTCCCCCGATCAAGTCCCTCTCCCTCATCAGCTTGAAGAGCAATCAGGGTTCCCTGACCTGTGGGAAGTCCAAGGACCGCCCACCTCCATCCAGGTTTAGTAAGTTGAGCATCCAAACTGCCTAGGCTCCCCCAAAGCCAGTATGTGCAGTAGGATCAAAAACCCATTGCCATTGTTCTTGAGTTCTCAGTAGTCCTCATTGTCTGCTATGTAAGTCCAGTTTTATCCCATGCTTTTTCAGACCCAGGCTAGCTGGTCTTGGTGAATTCCTGAAAGATCATCCCCATTGTCTCAGTGTGTGGGTGTACCCCTCACGGTCCTGAGTTCCTTGCTCGTGCTCCCCCTCCTTCTGCTCCTGATTTGGACCTTGAGATTTAAAATCATCAGAGGTGTCACTATAGCCCGGGCTTCTGAAGTGAGCCGATGAACATTTGGGGGGGCCTTTCAGTTCCATGCTATCTTATGAGCCCACTTTCCCGCGGGCTTCCCTGACATGTTGCTGGTTGTGATCAGAGCGTGCTCTCACGGTTCTCAACCATCCAGGAGTGGGTCCTTTCCTAACTGCCTCCCTACTTCTCTTTCTCAATTCTTCTAAATCCAGAAGGCCAGGATGCCGCTGGCCCGGTCTGCTGGTTTCCATTGTACCTCTGAAGCTGAGACACTTTGTGCCACCAGATGGCATGTGGTCTGGCTCCGTGACTGGCTCCGGAAAGAAGCATTTATGTTCTCTCTCTGGGCCTTGAACCTGAAATCCTTCTGCTTCAGCATCCCAAAATGCTGGACGTCTAGTAAGTCTAGCTCATACCGTCTCTTTAATGTTCACGCTGTTTTCTCAACTGTTCCTCTCCCCCTTCTACTTTGATAGAGGCGACTAAGCCAACTTGCTGTCTCCTCCTGGAATCTCTGTTTAGTCTCCAGGGAGAGAGGTTGGAGTCAAGTCCCATCAGTCTCTCTCTTTCCAAGCTGTCTCCAGCCAGGGCTGGCTCCTCAGGATGGGGGCAGATGCAGAGAATGCGATCTCAGAATGACTCAGACGCCAGTGAACTCTGAAGCCACAAGCTTCGTTAGGGTCTGAGGTTTGCATCGCGGAGGAGAGAGAACTCTGGACGGCAGTGCCGTCTCTCTCTGGTTCTCGGTGCCTCTCTCACTGTCGTGAGAAGCTGAGACACAGAGCACTATATTCTATCTCAGAGGAATGTGGTTCATAGTTTTAAAGCACACATTATTTCAGTAAATTATTCTGTGCGAGCCAAAAAAATGCAGTTCCCACATTTAGACACGCCATGCTAACAACTAATGTAGCTTGGCCCCTCCAGTGGGTAGGCTACACATTGCTCCTACAGACTTTGGGTCTTCACTTTGGGTGCCCCCTGAAGTCCTCAAGCAGTCTTCACTGCCCAAGTGAGGGACATGACACAGACAATGGATGTAAAGAGATGTAGAGGAAGGGGGCTATTCGATGCAGGAGTCCAGACATCCAGGTCCCCTACACCTCTTCCCATAAGGGAAATTCACCTCAGTCAAATGAGAAAGGCCCCTGAAACATGGGCTACATAAAAGGAATTGGGGTAAAGTTCTGTGACTATGTCCTCCTGAAGACAGGACTAGCCCAAGTAATTCTAAGACAGACCATGCTAGCGTGGCATGACTTATATGTATCAAGTTTTGATGGAAAAGTCTTCTGATGGGGACAATTTCTGGGGGTATATTAGGATGCCCATCTGGGTAGGTCAGGGCTCAAATGGGGGGGTGCCTATGTAGCTCACGTTACTAGGGGTTCGAGGGTAGTGAAATTCTGTATTGTCTGCCTAGAAGAGCACACTTGACATTATACATGTTAACTCCATGTCATGCTCATTTTCCTGATGAGGTCATGAAGAATTAAATAGCTTATGTAGCTCTCAGGGCAGCGAGTGGGAGAGAGCAGAGCTGACCCCCATCTATCTTATTCCAAGGCCTTGATCTTTCCACCTCTGTCTGGGGCTGTGGCCAGCTGTGTTCTGAGAACTCTACTGCATGTTCCTGGCCCATTCTGTGTCCAGCATGTTAATAGGGACCGTGGCGTTTCTGGATCAGCAGAGCTCATCTTCATTTGAATGCAAAAAAAAAAAAATGACCAGAAGGAAACATCTTGGAGGCTGATCAGTAATTGGCCCAGATACTTGCTTTTCCTTTAAACAAGCTCCAGATAAACTGTCCTCAGAGTGAATAACAGATGACCAATGAAGCCTAGCGGACTCTTTCTTTTAACCCCATATGTCCAGCTCTCTAGGTGTAGTGTTTTGTTTTGATGAATTCCCAATGATATGGGTGGTTGTCCTTTTTTTTCTGTGTGTGCGCGCGCGCGCGCACACACACACACACACACACACACACATATTTAAGTGTACGGGATTCACATGTGTGTGTATATATCTCCAGAGGTCAATAATATCATGTGTCTTCCTCAATTGTTTCCTACCTTATATTTTGAGGTAGGGTCTCTCCCTGAGGATGGAGCTCAATGGTTCAGCTGTGCTGCCAGGCCAGCAAGTCCCTAAGGATCCTCTTGTGTCTGCCTCCCCGGTGTCGTGGTTACAGTACGCACCCCCATGCCCGTCTTTTATGTCAGTGCTGCGGGACTGAGCCATGGTCCTCGCACCTGAACAGACACCAGTACTTTAGCGCCTGAGCCATCTTCCCTGCCCAGTGCACTATGATCCTCTTTGTGGGTGGACACACAGCTCCGTGGCACAAGGGAAATCATAGATCCCCTCTTCTTGAGCCTTTTCTTATTAGCTGAGGAATGAAAGGAGAAAAAAGACCCGTTTCAGCCCTGGCTGGTAACTCAAGTGTTCAGTTCTGCAGTGAACTTGGCCGACAGAGATTCCAGCTCTGTCCGCGAATAACCAGCAAGGTCACATCTGGATCCACATACTGACCTAAATGTAGACAAACCTAAATTATCTGGGTTGGGCCCTGATGTGTTTCTATCTTGTGTTGTATTTCTCTAAATATCTCATTCTGCCATCTCACGCCCCCACGTCTCTCCTCTCTCCAAAGACTTAACAACAAAAATGTGTGCTGCTTTCATTTCCAAAGAAAAAGGGGCTGAAGGGTCTAAGAAGATTCACTGTCCTTTCTTTAATGTGATCCAGCGCAAAATTTTTGAATAAACATGACATGCAAAATATCGGAACATCTCTTCACAGCCGTGCTCACGGCCAGTGGGTATTTTAACATCTTTAAATGAAGCCTAAGCAAGATCAGTCTCCACACCAAATAAGGAGCAGGCACTCAGGCAGTTGTGCACACACCACGTCTTCCTTCTAATCTGCCCGTGCCCCCACTCCCTTTATTAGAAAACGCTTGAAACTTATCATGTGCCACGGATGGGAGTAGAAAATGCAACTTGAAGACAGTTATATAAATATATCCTTGATGTCTGTTTTGCTTTTCAATTTGCAATGAAAAGTACAAAGGTAGCTAGGCGAGCCAGCAAGGCCTCCTGTGTCTCCTGATATCCATTCCAGATGTTGGCTAGACTTTGTGGAGCCAGGCTTATGGCACTGGGGCTGGAGCCATGTCTCCTCCTCCAGGTGGGATAGCTCACGCTGCTTCCCCCACAGGCTCCCAGCCTTGTCCAAACACACTAACCTCCAGCACCTCTGCTGACCTTGTTTTACCTTCCTCTAATCCCTTGCTCGCTGGTGGGTCCCAGATAGGAGCACTGTATGTGTGTTGTGTTATTGCTTATCACACGGCCTATCCCAAATGAGAAACTTAAAGCGGGGAGAAAGAGTAAATAGAAAGAAACAAAGTGAGGGGGGGATGCGGGGGATCCTCTTGTCTCCGCCAGTGTTGTTTGCAGCCGTGTGTGGCTTTCTTTTTTTGCAACTAACCTTTGGAGCGCTAGAGTCTGGGGTGCCTCTTGACCCCTGAGCCTGCCAGAGCGTTAATGGCAGTGCTCGGTTTGTACATGCGTGTAAAGGATTTTACACTCTAATATGCTAACTTCCTGATTAAACATTACTAAGCACAGAAGGGCTTCATAAATCTTCTAGGCGCCGACTTCATTTATCTGAACGTTCCTCACTGTCTAGGGATGGTAAACAAATGGCAGGGGCGTTTATTACAATCTACAGGGACCCCAGAAGGGCGCTGCTGTTTATACCTCATGCCCCAGCCCCCCCCCCCCCCCCAGTCGGAGGGATACTGTGTGTCTCTGAGGGTCTCGGGCTTGTTGCTCTGGGCAGGCTCCTGGGGCATTTGCTCAAAGACCTCGAAATGAAAGGTTGTTGGATGAGACCAGTTTCTCTCAAGGGGAGTTCCCAGGAGTGGCCTGGCCAATGGGCTTTTCAGATGGCACAGCTCTGTAGAATGTTTTGTAATAAATAATAAAAACAAACAAACAAACAAACCACCGAGTCCTAGGTAACCTGCTAGAATGGCAAACTTGTGGAGAATCCATATCTCCCTGGTGCTATGCAAAGTAACGAATGAACTATGCCCTGCCTGGGGCATTGCCTGCATGAAGAACTTATGCCTCTCCGTTAGCATCAGTAAACAAATACAGGGTACTGGCCAGCTTTTTCTTTCACTCCCACCTTACAAGCAGCACCCTCTTCAGACATAACTAAGTTTAAATAAATACGCACACGGAGAGGGAAAGCAGAACGTGTCTAGTAGAGTGCTAGAACCAAGGGTATTTTTTTTTAATGCACTTTGTAAATACAGAATTCAACAAGAGGAGGTGGCGCGATCTGGGAGGCCTTGGATGGGGATAACCCTACGTGCTTCAACGTCACCGCTTTCAGCTGTAATCAGATTTATTTCCACCGAGTAGGTCTGGAGGCTGAGCGTGCCAGGCAAGTTCACAATCTGTGTCTCACACCCTGGAGGGAAACAATACTATGGGGTGGTCATGATGTCACAGGAGGGTCCAGACTCACCCCAAGGGGTCTGCGCTAAAAGGGGAGATGAATCACGGACACGCCGGCTAGGATTTCTGACAGGATGACCTGTGTTCTATGGCTTCCATGCTAGCAGAGGGGGAAGCTCAGAGGTGTAAGAAAGCAGGGACAAGTAGAGCCTGATGGGGGCTGGGGTGTCCTTGGGGTGCATGTCAGCCCTGTCTTCTCACTGTGAACTGGGAGTCCAAGTTCACCCAGTTGGTCACGTGTGTGCCCGGTCCTGGCTCTCCTGTCCTCTCTCTTCTGGTTCAAGCTCGTGCAGCCCCTCCCATCTCCAACATCTCTGCCCATGTCCTTTTCATCTGTGCTCTAGAGACTCAGACGTTCTCTCTCAGGAATCCAGTGCCATGTTGCCGAGGCTAGACCTCTCATCTGCACCCTGAACTCCTCTAGCCTCATGGCTGCACATCCGCCCTACTTCATTTCTGATTTTCAAATGTGTCTGTCTCAGAAGTTGACAGGGTGAGTCAGGGCTTATTAGAGTCTACATCCTATGCCCCAGCGGCACATATAAATCATAGCCCTTTCTTGGTGCCTTTCCTCCTAGTCCCTCTGGTTCCATCTGTCAACACAACATATGATGTGATCATGCCGCATTGGGGTTTAGGAAATTGAGGTTTAAATATTCATGGTGACCTATTTCATATCATACAAATAGTGCTGTGAGGGAAACAGGATGAACCCATGTGGTTTTGGTTCTAGAACCTCTGGTTAGATATAGTTCTGTGAAGAAAACTAATCGCCAAGGATGGCCCTGGTGACTCACCTCTGTCCTGTGTATTAAACCTGGTAGAAAGCCACTTAAACCCAGCCATGGTCCATTGCCGTCTCCTCTCCTGAAAGGGCCGAGCATCCATCTGTGTTTAGAGAGCCTGTATTTAAACTCCACTGTCAGTGTTAAAATGGGAGAAAAGTCCCACAGGTTCACATGAACGCCATGTTTTGAGCAAATGTGATTGTTTTGGGAAGCTGTGTAGCCCTTAGAAGGCAGTGCTTCATTTATCTGAACGTTCCTCACTGTCTAGAGTAAGCAAACAAATGGCAGGGGCATGTATTACAGTCTACAGGGATTCCAGAAGAGCACTGCAGTTAATTTCTCCCAGGAATCTATTCTCCATTTGAAGACTTGACCAGCTTGAAGACAAGGATCCTGAGAGCTGCACCAATGAACAATATCTAAGGATCTCACAGAGTGGAGGAGCAGTCTCTCCAGAGGTAGAGAAGGTGAAAGGAAGAGACTGGACACAGGAGGAATGTGTTCTGGAAGGTTCTACAGCATAGGAAGGCACCCAAAGTCTATAACTCAAGTTGTTTTTCAAAATCACTTGAAGGAAGACCAAAACTTCCCAACTTGTAAAAAAAAAAATGATACCCGAGGAGGTAGAAATGCTACCGTGTGCCCAATCACTACACGTTGTCCATTGTTTGGATTACAACATCACTCCTTAGATAACTGAAAAAAAAAATCATGTGTTATTTAAAACAATTTTGAAAAAGAATTTTATGTGGTCGTGGTGGTTTAGTTCTGTAATCCCAGCACCAGGGAGACTGAGGCCAGCTTGGGCCACATAATGAATGAGTGGAGGCCATGTTGAAATACTGAGTGACACCTCTCTCAAACTAACCTCCAATCAACAATAACTATAAAACAAACAAAGCATCAGGCAAAACTATTTTCTTAAACAGAGAGATATCTCTACTGATTAAACTCTGAAAGCAGAGGCAGTGGTGGCAAGTTGCTGATGTTAGGTCTGGCAGGATAAATATGGGCAAGAGACAAGGGTGTCCTGAGATGTCACCCCAACTTCAATTTGCATCTCCTGTGGTAAGCAGCCCTTCCCCTTTGCACAGGGATGGTTATAACCAAGTGGGAGGCCTGTATTATCTCTGGCAGGTGTCTTGGATGTGCCAACAGCAGTGACTGGCTTTGAGAAGCCCAAGCTATCCATCTTTCTGTCAGTTCCTCAAGTTCATCCTGGGACGTGGGCTGTTTGTGGAGGAGAAATTCCCAGCAGACTAGTGTATCAGCCAAGCCACACTGCATTGAGATTCAAGGCCTCCAGCAAGTCTCAATTAATTCAAGCCCTCCTGAGAAGGGATAGGTCCAGACAAGACCTAGGATATCCAGCTATCCAGCTAGGACTGAACCAGGTTTATGTAAGGGTCAGTGTTTCTATGTTGTATTAATTCAGACATTCCTGGTATCTGTCATCAGCTGAGCACTATGCTCAGTGTCTTGAGAAATTCTTTCTGCCCCCTAAAAATGTTTTAGTTTTCACTTTGAGACCCTGTAAGACCTGACTGACCTCAACCTCATGGAGAACCACCTAACTCTTCTCTGTCCTGAGTGCCAGGACTAAAATTGTCATCACACCCAGGTAGAAACTTACTCTGCATGCATATCTGTATTTGCTCCTGAATAGCTACACTATCTGACAGCCCTGGTTATTTATGGAGCTCAGAAATAGGTAGATGTCCAGGCGTCGAGCATGTGACTGGAAGTACGGATGGCTGGATCCTGGGTCAAAGTGTTGAACTAAATAGACCTGGGCCTTAGGGAAGTCACAGCCTTGGTCCCTGGAGGAAGACAAGAGCTCCAGCAACACAGAATGGTTCAAAGTCACAGTGAAGCCTGGCATTTTTAGGAGAGGACAGAAGGAGAGTGAGGGGCTTACATAAGCCAAAGAGTTTTATTTTTCAGAGGTGTGAGAAGAAACATGTGCTGGGAAAGAAGCTGATAGGCAGAATGAGGGTTCATTCACCGCCTGGAGGAAGGGCTTCCAGGCAGAGGGAGGATCTCCTCCATGTGCCCAACAAAAGAGAAATGGATGGGTAAAGAAGTGTGGTATATATTCATAATGGTATGTCTCTCAGTCATAAAGAGGAACTGCAGACCATCAAGCTGAGCTAAGAAGACTCATGTTTTCTCTCAAGGGAAGTCTTCTGGGGATGAATGGAATGGGTCAGGCAGAGAAGGCAGTAAGTAGGACATGGAGGAAACATGTTCCAAGTGCCTTAGCTACTTAGACAAAACTGGCTTCGTGTAAACCCCATACAATAAAGAAGAAAGGGGGAAAATTATAAAGGATGTGGCAACAAAATTCACAGAAGCCCTGGACTGTGCCGCTGGGTGGGGCATGAGGACGGCACAAGAAGCGGGTTCTTCATGCTGACTCTGCTGGGGGAAGTTCAAGGGCTGCACACACACAACGAGTGAGCATTCCTGATGAAGGGAAGCTGAGCAAATCAGAACAGCCCCATGCAGCTTCCTGCACATGCCCACAGATGCAGAAATCTCCAGACCAGCTACTGCTTGGGAGAGAATTCTCCAAGCATGGGCTTGTGGGGGGTTACTCCATGAACAAAACCCAGTTGTTGTTTTTTTTTGAGAATTTCCTACATTTGTATGATATTGACATCATTTCTCCTTCTCACACGCCAACCTCCTATGACTCCCACTCTTTTCAAAATACATGTCGTCGGGTATCAGCATGAGGTGGTGGGCCCAGGCCGCTGTATTGTTCCAGGTGGCCTTGTGTGGCATGCCCCGGCGATGCTGGGAGACAGTGTTAGGGCTGGGGCCATAGATCACCAGAGGCTCAACCCTGCCTGCACCTGAGGGAGTGTTCAAGGGAGCCACAGTCACAAGCTACACTAATTGGGAGAAGAGGGACTGCTCGTCCCCCCCCCCCCACCAAAGCACAGGCCCCACTTTTACCAATATGAGGAAGAGATGGGTAGACAATAGAGTAATAATATACTCAAAGAGAAATATAGCACCACCAGAAACTAGTGGTTCTACAAGACCTGAACACCCCAACACAGATGAAGCAGAAGAAAATGTCATTAAAAATAACTTTATGAAGATGATTGAGACTCTTTAAAGAGGAAATGAAAAATCCCCTTAAAGAAATATGTGGTGAGCCCACAAGTATTATACAGTCAGTGTACCACTGACAGATGTATTGGACTAGCCATGTTAGTGTATACATACACTCTACCTGGAGAACCTGTTTTAGCAGAGTTGTGGGAACATGTGTCCTTTGGATACTGTCAGTTCTGTAAAATTCTTGTGAAATCATCGCATTTCTCCCTTTTATAGTATCTCAGCTGTGTATAAATAAACTTTTCCTGTAGGATAACCAGATACCTCTCCCCACCCCATGAGGCCATGGTGTGAAAAGGAGTCAGTCAAGTCCTTTTGCTCATAGCCAAAATCTACATAAAAATAGTCCCCATAAATCTACTTTATTGACAGTAGTCATTGAGAAGAAAGAAAACCCATACAGGAGGTAGGTACGATTGCTCTAAATCAGACTCAGGAAGGTGTAATATTGGTCTTCTACACTGAATTAAAAGGATACTAATATTCTATATTCACCCCTTACCTTGGTTTCAACTAACATAGGATCATAATCCAGGAAATTAACTGTTTATACAGGAAAAAAAAGCCTGAGTCAATAAACTAGCTTCAGAGAGAAGTAATTTTCACCAGGCACCCTGCTGGAGTCAGAAATGGAAGAAGAGATTAACAAATCCCTTAATGGAAACCAAGAAAATGCAATCAAACTCGTGAAAGAAATTGTTCAAGACTTAAAAACTGAAAGAGATGCTATTAAAAAAAAACACAAACTGAGGGAACTCTGGAAATGGAAAATCTGGATAAATGATTAGGAACCACGGGTGTAAACATAAACAACAGAATACAAGAGATAAAAGAATCTCAGGCGTTGAATATACAATAGAAAAAATAGATCAAGTGGCCAAAGAAAGTGTTAAATCCAACAAATCCTTAACATAAAATATCCAGGAAATCTGGGACACCATGAAAAGACCAAACCTAAGAATAACAGGAATTGAAGAAAGAAATAAAACTCAAAAGCACAGAAAATATATTTAACAAAAATCATAGAAGAAAACTTTGCCAATCTAAAGAAGGACATGCCTATGAAAATACAAGAAGCTTACAGAACACCAAACAGACAGGACCAAAAAATTTCCCCTTGCCACATAATAATCAAAACACCAAACATACAGAATAAAGAAAGAATATTAAGAGCTGCAAAGGAAAAGGGCCAAGTAACATATAAAGGCAGACCTATTTGAATCATACCTAGCTTCTCAATGGAAATAATGAAAGCCAGAAGGACCTGGTCAGTGTTCTGTAGACACTAATCACCATTAATGCCAGCCCAGATTATTATATCCAGCAAAGCTTTCAATCAACATAGATGGAGAAAACAAGATAAACCATAACAAAAACAGATTTAATCAGTACCTATCTACAAATCCACCCCTACAGAATGTACTAGAAGGAAAACTCCAACCCAAGGTAGTTAGCTACACCCACAAAAACACGGGCAATAGATAACCTCACACCAGCAAATCTCAAAAAAGAGAAATGTACACACACAATGCCACTACTAACAACAAAAGCAAAAATAACAGGAGATAGCAATCACTGGTCATTAATATCTCTTAATATCAATAGACTCAATTTGCCTATAAAAAAGACACAGGCTAACAGACTGGATCTGAAAACAGAATGTATCCTTCTGCTGCATGCAAGAAACACACCTCAACTACAAAGACAGACATTACCTCAGATTTTCCAAACACATGAACCCCAGAAATGAGCTGGTATTACTCTCCTAATAGATCCTAATAGCTAACTAACAACATAAGACTTCAAAATAAAATTAGTCAAGAGATGAAGAAAGTCATTTCATTTTCACCACAAGAAAAAAATCTATCATGATGAAGTCTCAATTCTGAACATCTATGTTCCAAAACAAGGGCACCCTGATTTGTAAAAGAAACATTTACTAAAGCTTAAATTACACTTCAAGCTCCACACACTCATAGTGGGAGACTTCAACACCCCACTCTCACCACTGGACAGGTCTGTCAGACAAACTTAAAAGAGAAATAAAGGAACAAACAGATGTTATGACTCAAATGGACTTAACAGACATCTATAGAACATTCTCTGGAAACATTTAAGAATATACCTTCTTCTCAGCACCTAATGGAAACTTCTCTAAACCTGAACACATACTCTGTAACAAAGCAAACCTCAACAGATTTTTAAAAATGAAATAACCCTCTGTATCCTATTGGATCACCATGGCTTAAAGTCAGAATTCAATAGCAATATTAATTGCAGAAAGTCCATAGACTCATGAAAATTGAATTATGATCAATTGAATCACCATTGGTTCAAGGAATAAATAAAAAGAAATTAAAGACTTCCTAAAATTTAACAAAAATGGCAGCACAACATACCCAAATTTATGGGACACAATGAAAGCAGTGATAAGATTATAGCACTAAATGCCTACATGAAGAAGCTAGAAAAATCCCACACTAGTGCATTAACAGAACAAAAAGAAGCAAACTCACCCAGGAGGAATAGACAGCTGGAAATAATGAACCTGAGGGCTGAAAGCAATAAAATAAAAACAAATAAAACAATAAAGAATCAATGAGACAAAGAGTTGGTTCTTTGAGAAAATCAACAAGATAGCCAAACCTTTATCCCAACTAACCAAAAGGCAGAGAGAGAATATCCAAATCAATAAAATCAGAAATGAAAATGGGGATATAACAACAGACATGGAAGAAATCCAGAAAATCATTAGGTCATACTTCAAAAATCTTTACTTTATAAAATTAGAAAATTGAAAGGAAATGGACAGTTTTCTGGGTGTTAACGAGGGGGGGAAGGGGTGTTTCTGTCCCACCCAGTTCCGCAGTTGCTCAGCCCCAAAGAAACACTTAGAATTCTACTTTAATTATAAACTAGTTGGCCTAGTAGCTCAGGCTTCTTATTAACTCTTATATCTTATGTCTTAACCCATAATTCCTGTCTGTGTTAGCCACATGGCTTGGTACCTTTATCAGCGAGGCATTTTCATCTTGCTTGCTCTGTGTTTGGCTTCCTCTGTGTCTGGATGATGACTGCAGACTGTGTCTTTCCTCTTCTCAGAATTCTTCTGTTCTTGTTGCCCTGCCTATACTTCCTGCTGGACTACTGGCCAATTAGAGTTTTATTAAAATACAGACCATTGTCCCACAGCATCTGGTTAAGTATCAAAATTAAATCAAGAACAGACAAACAAATTAAATAGACCCACAACCCCTATGGAAATAGAAGCAGTCATCAAAGTCATTTTTTTTTCCCAAGCAAAAATGCCCAGGGCCAGATGGTTTCAGAATTCTACCAGGATTTCAAAAGGCCAATACCAATACTCCTTAAGTTGTTCCACACAATAGAAACTGAAGGAACATTGCCAAACTCTTTTTATGAGGCTACAATTACCCTGTTACCTGAACCACACAACTAAGATAGAGAACTACAGACCAATCTTCCTCATGAACATTGATGCAAAAAGATTCAATAGAATACTGGCAAAACGAATCCAAGGACACATCAGAAAAGTCATTCACCATGACCAAGTAAGCTTTATCACAGGGATGCAGGGATGGTTCAATATAGAAAAATTCATCAATGTAATCCACCATATAAACAAATTGAAAGAAAAAAAACACATGATCATCTCTTTAGATACTGTAAAAGCCTTCGACAAAATTCAACACCTCTTTATGATACAGGTCTTAGAGAGAGCAGGGATACAAAGAACATAATTAAACATAATAAAGACAATATATAGTAGTCAGCAGCCAACATCAAACTAAATGGAGAAAAATTCAAAGTGATACCACTAAAATCAGGAACAAGACAAGACTGTCAACTTTCTCCATATCTATTCAATATAGTACTCGAAGTTCTAGCCAGAGCAGTAAGATAACAAAAAGAGATCAAGGAAATACAAATTGGAAAAGAAGAAGTCAAACTTTTGCTATTTGCTAATGATATGGTAGTATACATAAATGATCCCAAAAATTCTATCACAGAACTCCTACAACTGATAAACACCATCAGTAATGTAGCAGGATACAAGATTCACTAAAAAAAATAATCAGTAGTCCTCCTATATTATATAGAGATGATAAACGGGCTGAGAAAGAAATCAAAGAAATATCACCCTTTTCAACAGCCACAAATAAAATATCTTGGGGTAACTCTAATCAAACAAGTGAAAGACCTGTATGATAAGAACCTCAAGTCTTTGAGGAAAGAAACTGAAGAAGACACCAGAAAATGGAAAGATCTCCCATGCTCTTGGATGGGTAGGATTAACATATTAAAAATGGCAATCTTACCAAATGCAATCTACAGATTCAATGCAATCCTCATTAAAATCCCAGTAAATTCTTCACAAACGTCTAAAGGATAATACTCAACTTCATATGGAAAAACAAAAAACCCAAGAAGGGAACTTCTGGGGGTGTCACCATATCTGACTTCAAACTCTACTGTACAACTACAGTAACAAAAACAGCTTGGTATTGGCATAAAAACAGACAGGTGGATCAATGGAATATAATCAAAGACCCCGATATAATTCACACCCCTATGAACACCTGATTTTTGACAAGCTAAAATTAATACAATGAGGAAAAAAAGCATCTTCAATAAATTGTGCTGGCATAACTGGATGTTGACATGTAGAAGAATTTAAATAGATCCATATCTATTCCCGTGCACAAAACTCAAAACTCAAGTCCAGATGTATCAAAGACCTCAACATAAAACTAACTGCACTGAACCTCAAAAAGAGAAAGTGGGAAATAGTCTTGAATACACTGGCACAGGAGACTACTTCTTAAATATAACACCAGTAGCACAAACTGAGAGCAATAATAATAAATGGGACCTCCTGATACTGAGGAAGCTTCTGTAAGGCAAATGACACAGTCAATAAGATAAAACAGCAGCCTACAGAATGGGAAAAAAATCTTTACCAACCCCATTTCTGACAGAGTACTGATTTCCAAATTATACAAGAACTCAAGAAACTAGGCATCAAAAGACCAAATAATACAATTTAAAAAATTGGGTACAGATCTAAAAAGAGAACTCTCAACAGAAGAATCTCAAATGGCTGAAAGACACTTAAGAAAATGCTCGGAATCCTTAATCATCAGAGAAATGCAAATCAAAATGACTCTGAGATTCCATCTTACACCTGTAATAACGGCCAAGATCAAAAACACTGATGACAACTTATGCTGGAGAGGTTGTAGGGCAAGGGGAACACTCCATTGCTGGTGAGAGTGCAAACTGGTACAAAGCCACTTGGGAAATCAGCATAGTGGTTTTTGAGAAAATTTTGAATCAATCTGAAGGCGAAGGCGTAAGTCACAAACAATCCCACACCAGTTTGGAATTATGATTAATAGAATGGTTATTTATTTAAAGGGGAAAAAAACTTACAGATCACCATCCCAGACAACAGCCCTCTGCGCAATCAGGAAGGGAGTCTAGTTGCCGGAAGCGGAACAGGAAGTAAGAGAGCGAGGAAGGAAGTGGCCGCTTTTTTAAAGAGAGACCACGCCCCAATGGGCTGGTATCTCAGTGGCTATTGGCTGGAGGAGCGGAAGGACCTCCCGCAACATCAATCTACTTCAATACCCATCAGATCACTCTTGGGAACATACCCCAAAGGATGTACACTTACACCACAGGACATTTGCTCAATTGTGTTCATAGAAAAATTATTTGTAATAGCCAGAACCTGGAAACAACCTAGATGCCCTTCAACTAAAGAATGGATAAGGAGAATGTGGTGCATTTACACAATGGAGTGCTACTACTCAATGGTTAAAAAAAAATGACATCTTGAAATTTGCAAGCAAATGTATGGAACTAGGAAAAAAGACATACTGATTGAATTAACCCAGACCCAGAAAGATAAACATAATATGTACTTTCTCTTAAGGAGATATAAGACATAAAGCAAAGGACAATTGACCTACAGGCCCAGGGAACCTAGGGAACAAAGAGGACCCTAAGAGAGAAACATAGATCCATCTAGAATGGGAAAAAAGATCTCCTGAGTAAATTGGGAGATTGGTGGCAGGTGGGAAGGGAGAAGGGGATCTGTAGCCCTTCATCTAGGGATGGGTCCGTGTGAGATTTCCTCCATCTTTTCTGGCATGTCAACTGGTGTTGTCATTCTAAGGGTCATGCTTAGGAGACCATACTATTGGGATTTCATGGGTGCAGCTCGCTGTCATCAACTGAAGACATTATGTCACAGCAGCTGTCCCAGTCCTTTGATTCTGACAATTTGTTTCCTCTTCAGTGCTGTTACCTGAGCTTTAGGTACAGGGGTTGTGCTGTAGAGGCGCCAATTAGGCTGTGCATTCCCTGGCCAGTTCTCTTTATTGTGACCAATTACCAATTTCTGTATTAGTGTCCATATGCTCTTGAAGGAAGTCTTTGATGAGGGGTCACAGCCCACACGTATCTGTGGGTAGAAGGATACATTTTTAGGATGCAGTTTAGAAAAATGACAGTAGGAGGGCCTTCGTTGGATTCCATGGCCTCACCAGCCATAGGTATTTGGCTAGGGTTATAGTATTGGTTATGGTTTACCTCCTGTTTAATAGTATTAATTCCAGTTGTACAGCGGGTCCTTACCCTCAAGATATAAGTGCGATTATTGAACCTCTGGGGACATTTTGCTGGCCAGTTGTTGTAGTTCATCTGCTTCACAGCTGAGTAGGAATATGGATTATATTTTCCCTAGGCAGCTTGTACAGCACCTTCAGATATTATCAGAGCTAGCCTCTAGGTTACTACCAGCTCCATTCTTCCAAGTTCACAAAGAATATTT
Source organism: Microtus ochrogaster (assembly GCF_000317375.1). Lineage (NCBI taxonomy): Eukaryota > Metazoa > Chordata > Mammalia > Rodentia > Cricetidae > Microtus > Microtus ochrogaster. Next base: position 1,866,211 of record NW_004949108.1, on the reverse strand, counting down.
TCTTTTAAATCCATAGGGATTATGAGAAGATGATGTGAATGTATTTCTATGTCATGTGACTGACTTAATAGCCCATGCGCTATATGATTAGGCTTCTTTAAAAAAAATAATGGCCTACTGTATAGAACTAGCTGATGTGAACTTGCTGTGTGGACCAGGCTGCCCTCAAACTCACAGAGATCCACGTGCCCCTTCCTCCCAAGTACTGGGATTAAATGTGTGTGCATTTAATACTGGCAATTTACTGATGAATGAGCTGCAAAACTTCGCACAGCTGAGTTTATCTCACTATGGTTAAGAGGACAGTGGTCAGTAAAAGGATCAAGCCCAGATTGCTCTGACCCTGACATTTTCCTTCAGAGTATTGCCTCTGGGATGTGAGGAACTGAGGGCACAGATGTAAAAAGCAGTCCTTGGATAGATATAGTTGGTGCTCTCTGGGCCCTTGCTCTCTGGGAAATATTGAGTACTATTCAAGAGTAGGTCCTGGTTCATTTCATTTGCTGAGAGCATGTGTATCCGTGGAACCCAAACTCCAGGATACCTGACCTTCCCGGCCTCATCAGGGAGGTAACCCAAACATTTTGTTGGGTCTTTATTCTACTCCTCCTTGGAAGCTGTCTTCATGTGGGATGTGTGTGTAGGCCTTGTTCTGGAAAGAGAAACTGTCTGCGTATATTTTAAAACAGAATATGTGAAATATTTTCAGAGTTACACATATAATAAAAATCTATTTAAAATCTTTCATTTTTTTTTTTAAATACATGCACTCGTATCTCAGAACAAAAACCTTAGGAAGCAATCAGCCTTACCATGGACCATAGTTTCTCTGCCTGGGGTTGATCTTAGCTGGTTGATTCTTAGAGGCAAGGCCTGTCTGTTCTGTGCACAGTGAGATGGTCAGTCGCATGCTGGCTTCTTCTTTCCTGACCCCAGCTATGACAACTAACAGTGTGTCATCAGCACTATGCTACTTAGGAGAACCACCCTTGCTTGAAAACCCATGCCATAAAGGACAGTGTTCTAGAACATTCTATACTACTTATTTTTTTAAGGGATGGTGATTTTGATTTCCTGATGAACTAACCCCATGTAGGTCTGTCATCTGAGAAATCATCTCAAGGTGGAATTGATTTAGTGGGGTATTTTATCACAAATGGTAGATGGTAAATATTATTTCCATCAACAGCAGGTAGTAGGAACTTTGCAGTAAATGAAAAGTACCAGAAATATTTAAAAGAAAGATAAAATACCTGGGGGTAAAGACATTGGACTAAGGAGAGCTCTAGCTTTCTAGTCAGGGTTGGTTTCTCTTTCTGGCTACCCAGTTGCAAGTGTGGCCCTAAGCCCTGTGTTGCCTCTCTCTAGTTTGGAAATCCAGGTGCTCCCAGGATAAGAAACACAAAGCAGTCCGAAGAACAGGTAACCTTCCTATGCCCTCAGTTCAGATCCCAAAGACTAAACCCACTGCTACCAATCCCTTCCCCCTCCTCAGGTGAACATTCACTGCTCAAGTGCAGGCCTCACCAGTAAGAACATATTGGGTAAACATGGGCAGAGATACACTGCTGGACCAGACACCACACTACTGTGAGAACTCCAGATAGGCAGCCCACCCATGGACCTCCTCCATTCTCTCAGTCCCCCCAACACTACTCAGGCAGACACCCCCTGCTGGACCAGAGGTCATGCAGGCTGCTAGAACTCCAGGCCACAAAGACCAGAAAATCAAAGAGGAAACAGAAACCAAGGAACAAAAATCCACCCAACAAGACAAACTCAGAAATCGGCACCTAGACCTATAGTAGCCCCAAACCTAGATGCCAGTGTAAGAACACAATCAGCAACAGCCAGACCAATGTGCCACCACCAGAGCCCACTATTCTACTACAGAAAGACCTGAATATTCCAACACAGCTGAAACACAAGAAAACAACTTTCTGAAGATGACAGAGATACATAAAGAGGAAATGAGGAAATCCTTTGAAGAATTCCAGGGAAACAGAAAATTTGGGGGGGGGGGAATTCCTTAAAGCCAAGAAAACACTGAACATCTATGCCCTGAATACAAGGGCTCTCTCATATGCACAAAAAACACTTCTAAAGCTTAAATCACACATCAAACCCCACACACTAATAGTGGGAGACATCAACATCCCACTCTGACCACTGGACAGGTCTGTCAGACAGAAAATTAACAGAGAAATAAGGGAACTAACATGACTCAAATGGACTAAACAGACATATACAGAACAGCCCATCCAAACATAAAAGAATATAGCTTCTTCTCAGTAACTCATGGAACCTTCTCGAAAATTGACCACATACTAGGTAACAAAGCAAAGCTCAACAGATACAAAAATATTGGAATAACCCCATGTATCTTATCAATCACCATGGCTTAAAAATAGAATTCAATAGCAACACTAATTCCAGAAAGCCCACAAACACATGGAAATTAAACAGTGCTCACCAGAGCATCAATGGGTCAAGGAAAAATAGAAAAAAAAGAAATTAAAGACTTCTTAAAATTAATGAAAATGACCACACAAAATAATCAAATTTATGGGACATAAGGAAAGCAGTGTTAAGATGAAAGTTTGTAGCACTAAATGCCTACATAAAGAAGCTGGAAAAATCCCACACCAGTGAGTTAACAGAACATTTGAAAACTCTAGAACAAAAAGCAGAAATCTCACCCAGGAGAACCAGATGGCAGAAAATAATCAAATTGAAAGCTGAAATCAACAAACTAGAAACAAAGAAAACAATACAAAGAATCAATGAGACAAAGAGTTGGTTCTTTGAAAAAAAATCAACAAAATAGACAAACCTTTATCTAAACTAACCAAAAGGCAGACAGAGAATATCCAAATTAACAAAATCAGAAATGAAAAGGGGGACATAACAACAGACACAGAAGAAATCCAGAGAATCATTAGGTTACATTTCAAAAACCTGTACTCCACAAAGTTGGAAAACAAAGGAAATGGACAACTTTCTGGATAAATATCACTTACCAAAATGAAGTCAAAACCAGAGAAGCAAATTTAAATAGACCTATAACTGCTGCAGAAGTAGACATAGTCATCAAATGTCTCCAGGCCAAAAAAAAGCTTAGGGCCAGATGGTTTCAGCTCAGAATTCTACAAGACTTTCAAAAAAGAGCTAATACCAATACTCCTCAAATTGTTCCACACAATAGAAACAGAAGGAACATTACGAACTTCTTTTTATGAGGCTACAATTATCCTGATACAAAAACCACATAAAGACATGGCAAAGAAAGAAAATAACAAACCAATCTCACTCATGAACAATAATGAAAAAATATTCAATAAAATACTGGCAAGCTGAATCCAAGAACACATCAGAAAAATCTTCCACCATGACCAAGCAGGCTTTATCCCAGAGATGCAGGAATGGCTCAACATACAAAAATCTGTCAATGTAATCCACCATATAAACAAACTGAAAAATAAAAACCACATGATCATCTCATTAAATGCTGAAAAAGGCTTCTACAAAATACAACATCCCTTCATGATAAAGGTCTTGGAGAGAGCAGGGATACAAGGAACATACCTAAACATAGTAAAGGTAATTTACAGCAATCCAACAGCCAACAACAAACTAAATGGAGAAAAACTCAGTGACCTCACTGAAATCAGAACAAGACAAGGTTGCCCACTCTCTCCATATCTATTCAATATAGTTCTTGAGGTTCTAGCTAGAGCAATAAGACAACAAAATAAGATCAAGGGGATACAAATCAGATAAGAAGTCAAACTCTCACTATTTGCTGATGATATGATAGTTTACATAAGTAACCCCAAAAATTCTACTGAGGAAATTTTACAACTCAAACACTTTCAGTGATGTAGCAGAATACAAGATTAACTTAAAAAAATCAGTAGCCTTCCTTTATAGAGGATAAATGGACTGAGAAAGAAATCAGAGAAATATTACCCTTTATAATAGCCACAGATAACTTAAAAGACCTTAAAGTAACTCTAACCAAACAAATGGAAGGCCTGTATGATAAGAACTTTAATCTTTGAAGAAAGAAATTGAAGACACCAGAAAATGGAAAGATCTCCCATGCTCTTGGGTAGGTAGAATTAAGATAGTGAAAATGGCTAACTTACCAAAAGCAATCTACAGATTCAATGCTATGCCCAGGAAAATTCTTCACAGACCTTGAAAGAACAGTACTCAACTTCATATGAAAAAGCAAAAATCCCAGGATAGCGAAAACAATTCTGTACAGTAAAGGAATTTCTGGAGGCATCACAATCCCTGACTTCAAACTCTACTACAGAGCTACAGTACTGAAAACAGCCTGGTATTGTCATGAAAGCAGATAGGAGGACCAATGGAACCAAACTGAAGACCCAGATATTATCCACACACCTACAAAGAAGCAAAAAATATAAAATGGTAAAAAGAAAGCATATTCAACAAATGGTGCTGGCATTACTGGATATCAACATGTTAAAGAATGAAAATAGATCTATATCTATTGTCATACACAAAACTTAAGTCCAAATAGATCAAAGACCTCAAATAAAGCCAACTACACTGAACCTCATAGAAGAGAAAGTGGGAAGTACACATTGGTACAGGAGACCACATCCTAATCATAACCCCAGGAGCACAGACACTGAGAGAAACAATTAATTAATGGGACCTCCTGAAACTAAAAAGCTTCTGTAAAGCAAAGGACACCGTCAGCAAAGCATCCTACAGAATAGGAAAGATCTTCACCAACTCCACATCATACAGAGGGCTGGTCTCCAAAATATACAAAGAACTCAAGAAATTGGTTAACAGAATAACAAATAATTCAATAAAAAATGGGCTACAGACCTAAACAGGGAACTCTCAACAGAGGAATCTAAAATGGCTAAAAGATACTTAAGGAAATGCTCAACATCCTTAGTCATCAGAGAAATGCAAATCAAAACAACTCTGAGATTCTATCTTACACCTGTAAGGATGGCCAAGATCAAAAACACTGATGACAACTTATGCTAGAGAGGATGTGGTGTAAAGGGAACACTCCTCCATTGCTGGTGAGAGTGCAAACTGGTACAGCCCCTTTGGATGTCAGTATGGCCATTTCTCAGAAAATTGGGAAACAACCTTCCTCAAGATCCATCAAAAGAAAACAATAAACGAGAGAATTCTGAAAATGTAAAATCTAGGTAAGTAAACAAGAGCTACAGATACAACATTACCAACAGAATACAAGATATGAAAGAGAATCTCAGAAACTGAAAATATGATAGAAGAAATAGATACACCTGTTAAATCTAAAAACTTCCTAAGATAAAACATCCAGGAAACATGGGACAAGATCAAAAGTCTAAACTTAAGAATAAGAGGAATAGGAGAAGAATCTCCCAACCAAAATCAATCAATCAATCAGTCCCAGGGCCAGATGTATTTAGCACAGAATTCTACAAGACTTCTGAAGAAGAGTTAATTCCAATATTCCTCAAATTCTTCCACAAAGTAGACACAGAAGGAGCATTTCCAAAACCATTTTATGAGGCCATATTCACTCAGATACCCCAAACTGCACAAAGATTCAACAAAGAAAGAATTATAAACTAATTTCTTTCAGGAACATTGATGCAAAAATAGTCAAGACAACATTCACAAACTGAATCCAAAATTATTCACTGTGATCAAGTAGACTTTAGCCAGAGAGGTGGGATTAATTTATGTAATCTATGATATAAGCAAAGAAAACAAAACATATGATTATCTCATTAGATGCTGAAAAAGTCTTAGAAAAAAACCCAGCATCCCTACATGATAAGTCTTGAAGAGATCAGGGATGTAAGGGATTCATCTAGACACAGTAAAGGCAATTTACAACAAGCATATAGCCAACATCAAATTAAGTGAGAGACACTCAAGGAAATTCCACTAAAATCAGGAATAAGACAAGGCTGTCTACTCTCTCCATATCTATTCAATATAGGCTGTCTACTCTTTATATAGTACTTTGAGTTCTAGATAGCACTGTAAGGCAACTAAAATGATCAAGGAGATACAAATTAGAAATGAAGAAGTCAAAGTATTACTATTTTCAGATGATATGATATTATTATACATAAGCGATTCCAAAAATTCTACCAGGGAACAACTACAGTTGATAAGCACCTTCAACAAAGTAGCTGGGTGCAAGATTAACTAAAAAAAATCAGCAGCCCTCCTATATTCAAACTATAAAGAGACTGAGAATGAAATCAGGGAAATAATGCTCTTCACATTGCCACATATATAAACTATCTTGGGGGGTAATTCTAACAAAGCAAGGGAAAGACTTGTATGACAATGACTTCAAGTCTTTGAAGAAGATATAAGATGAAAGGTCTTCCATGCTCATGGGTCAGTAAGATTAACATAGTAAGAATGACCATTCTACCAAAAACAATCTACAGAGTCAACACAATCCCCATCAAAATTTCAACACACTTCTTTTTTGTTGTTGTTGTTTGTTTGTTTTTCAAGACAGGGTTTTTCTGTGGTTTTGGAGCCTGTCCTGGAACTAGCTCTTGTAGACCAGGCTGGTCTCGAACTCACAGAGATCCGCCTGCCTCTGCCTCCCAAGTGCTGGGATTAAAGGCGTGTGCCACCACTGCCCGGCCAACACACTTCTTTATAGACCCTGAAAGAACAATACCCAACTTTGTATGGAAAACAAACAAAACTCAAGCTAGCTAAAACAGCTCTTTATGATAAAAGAACTTCCTGAGGTATCACCATTCTTGATTTCAAACTGTACTACAGAGCTATAGTAATAAAAGCTGTATGGTACTGGTATAAAAATAGGTTGATCAGTGGAATAGACCTGAAGACCCAGATGTAAATCCATACACCTATAGATGTCTAAATTTTTATAAAGAAGCCAGAGATATACAAAAAAGGAATCCTCAACAAATGATACTGGTCTAACTGGATATCAGCATGTAGGAGAATGCAAATAGATCCATATCTATCACCCTGCAGAAACCTTAAATTCATATGGATCAAAGATGTAAATGTGAAATCAGATACACTGAAATTGATGGAAGAGAAATTGGGGAATAGATTGAATGCATTGGCACAGGAGACAACTTCCTAAACAGAACACCAATAGTGCAGACACTGAGATCAGCCACTAATAAATGGAGCATCACAAAATTGAAACACCTCTGTAAGGCAAAGGACACTGCCAATAGTACAAAATAGCAGCCTATAGACTGGGAAAAGATTTTCACCAATTCTAAATCTGACAGAGGACTACTATCCAACATATATGAAGAGCTCTAGAAACTAGATTAGTACTCCATTTTTAATTGGATTATTTGGTTTGTTAATGTCTAAACAGAGATTCCCAAAGAAATATTCAACATCCTTATCCATCAGGAAAATACAAATCAAAATGACTTTAATATTCCATCTTATACCTTCCAGAATGGCTAAGATCGCCGGGCGATGGTGGCGCACGCCTTTAATCCCGGGAGGCAGAGGCAGGCGGATCTCTGTGAGTTCGAGACCAGCCTGGTCTACAGAGCTAGTGCCAGGACAGGCTCCAAAGCCACAGAGAAACCCTGTCTCGAAAAACCAAAAAAAAAAAAAAAACAAAATAAAACAAAACAGAATGGCTAAGATCAAAAACACAAGTGACAGCTCATACTGGCAAAGATATGGAGCAAGGGAATACCCCTCTGTTGCTGGTGGGTAGTGGAAACTTGTAGAGCTACTTTGGAAATCAATATGGAGGTTTCTCAGAAAATTGTGAATCACTCTACCTTAAGACCCTGGGCATCTACTCACTACCACTCCTGGGCATGTACCTAAAGGATGCTCTTTCTATCCTACCTCAAGGATACTTTCTCAGCTATGTTCATAGCAGTTTTATTTCTAATAGCTGGAAACCAGAAACAACCTAGCTGTCCCTCAACTAAAGAATAGATAAAGAAAATGTAGTACATTTGTATAACATAGTATTATTCAGCTGTTAAAAATATGACACCATGAAATTTGTAAGCAAATGGATGGAATGAGAAAAAAAATTATCCAGGATGAGTTGACCCAGACCCAGAAAGGCAAACAGGGTATGTACTCATAAGTGGATATTAGTTTTTAAGTCAAGTATAATAATGCTCCAATCCACAGGCCCAAAGAGGGCTAGGGATGGGAAGTGTGTATTTCCCTGGAAAGGGGAAATAGAATAGATTTTGCAGGTGAACTGGGGGCTGGTGGGGATGGGAACAGGAGAAATCAGGTGGAAAGAAGAGGGATGGAGGCAGAAGAGGACTGGGAGAGACAACTGGAATTGGGGGCCATCATGGGAACAAGGTAGAAACCTACAGCAATGGAAACTGCCTAGAATCCGAGAGTGACCCCAGTGCAGACTTCAGTGAGTGGGGGATAAGGAGCCTGAACTGGTCATCTTCTGTATCCAGGCAGGGCTTTCAGGGGAGAGACTGTGACACCATCCCAGCCACAAAATCTTTGACCTACAATCTGTCCTGCCTGCCAGATGTGCTGGGGTAAAGGTGGCCACAGACTATGTGGGAGTGGCCAACCTGAAATAAGAGCCGCACACTGCCTGGATGGTGTAGGAGGTTCTTCTCTCTATGTGTTGCTTTCATTGGTTAAATAAAGAAACTGCCTTGGCCTGTTGACAGGGCAGCACTTAGGTAGGCGGAGTAGACAGAACTGTATTCTGGGAGGAAGAAAGCAGAGAGAGAGCTGCCATGGAGATGTCAGATCAGACATGCTGAATCTTTCCCGGTAAGCCACGACCTCATGGTGTTATAAAAATTATTAAAAATGGGTTAAATCAAGATGTGAGAGTTAGCCAATAAGAGGCTAGAGATAATGGGCCAGGCAGTTATTTAATTAATACTATTTCTGTGTGATTATTTTGGGTGTAAGTTAGCAGGGCAGCTGGGACCAAAAGTAGGCCCTCCCTCCATCAACACCTGAAGGTCCAGGAACTAGAGTTTAGAGAGACCTAGGATAGAACCAAACAGGACTGTCAGAAAAAGTCAATGAAATGATTCTTAACGATATCCTGTTATATTCACAGACTGGAGCCTACCGTAATTGCCATCAGACATTACCCAGCAACTGATGGGAGCAGATGCAGAGACCTACAAGCAAGCAATAGGTTGAGTTTGCAGAATCCCCGCAAAGAGGAAGAGGAAGGATTGTAGGATAGAGGGAGGGGGTGGGTCAGGGACGACACAAGAATACAATCCCCAGAATCAATTAAGCAGGACTCATAGGGTCTCACAGAGACTAAATCAAAAGTCAGGGAGTCTATATGGGTGTGACCTAGGTCCTCTGCACATATATTATGGTGGTTAGCTTAGTATTCTTATGGGGCTCTTAACAGTGGGAACAGGGGCCGTCTCTGGCTCTTTTGTCTGCTTTTGGGATCCTTTTCCTCCTATTGGGTTGCCTTGTTCAGCCTTGTTATGAAGGTATTGCCTAGTTTTATTGGAATTTGTTATGCCACGTTATGTTGACATCCCCGGGAGGCCTGCTCTTCTCTGAAGGGAAATGGAGGAGCAGAGGATCTGGAGGAGAGGTAAGGAGAATCTGTAGTCAGGATGTAATATATACAGAAGAATAAAAGAAAAAAAGAACTTGATTTCGTCCTCTGGGGGGGGGTAAACCAACCCCCCCCAACAATAGCTTGGATGATAATCTGAAATACCACACCTCCCTTGACAATGACCTCATGATAATTTTAGGAAGCAGTTTCTTCAGCATAATATACAAGAAGAGGGAGAAGAGGAGGATGTGGAAGAGCAGGAAAAGAAAGATAAGTCCTAATGATAAAGAAGAGAAAAAAAGAAATGCATTAGATTTAGGGGCACACACTTTTCCTTCTAGACTTTGGCTCACACATGAATCTTGATACTTTTTTTTCACCCAAGGTCCTAGTCAACCCTTCTGCTATAGATTGTGTCAGTGTCCACCCTGAGGCACTGCTGGGAAGTGGAACTATTGGAAAGTGTGACCTAGGGGGTAGAGGTTGGGTCACTGGAAGGCACAACCTTGAAGGGGATATTGGCACCTCCACACACTTATCTCGCTTATTTTCCAGGCATCATGAGAAGAACTGCTGCTACCACAAGCACAAAGTGAAGGGCTCCAGAAGGCCAGATCATGGCAAACACAGGCCCAAGCATGGCAAACATGGCACCAACACATTTTACCCTTTACCCTTCTCTGTACTCCTAAACCATTAGATGACATTCCGAAAGCTAGCCCCCAAGGTCTATTCCCTTATTTGGTCACTGACTCATTCCTGAGACTGATCAGCAAGTCCAACTATCAAAATACCAAGGTCCAGCAATCAAAATTCATCATCTGACTAACCTAACCAAAATATCCAATCAGAACTTACCAGCACATCCCGGTGCGTTCTAACACAGACCTCCCCTTTCCCCTCTTAAAACCATTTGCTGCTGATTCTGCCCGATTCAGATGCAGTCATTTTGGTTTTTGCCTTGTTTAATAAACACTATCTTTGCATTTGGTTTGTGCTTGGCAATTGGTGTTTGGGTGTGGGGTGTGGTATGTGATCCAGAGGGGAGCACCCTGCGGTATGTGGATCCCTTCGCAAAGCACCAGGACCAATTAACCATGGTCTGAAACCACTGCAATCATAAGACAAAACAAATGTCTCCTCTCTATAAGTTGCTTATCTCTTCTACCATGTTACAATAAACAAACCAACCTAGCCAGTCCTTACCTTAAAAATAGGATAAATTCCACTCTTCTCAGTCACACTGACTGAACTTGGAATCTTTCTACAGTAGGACCCTGTCTCATTGACTTCCATCCTTGGACATTCTGTTTGGCAGATGAAGGGCACACAGGAAACTAAATGGAGTGATTGGATGTTCCTACCAATCCCGAATCTACCTGCTCATCTGGCTGTGCACTGGGAAGAACCTGTGGTAGGCTTTATGGGCTAGTCATGAAAACTCCCTTCTGCAGATTCCTGAGGCATAGCATGACCAGGATCTGGTGTAGTTTACAACAGGGTCTCCTCCTTCCTGATTACCAGGTCTTTGTGATTAAATGCTTCTAGCAAAAAGACACAAGGGCATGATGTTTTCTTTTATGGGAAAGCATACTTTGATGCTGATGTCCTCTGGGCTTTATGCAAGAGGCTTGGCTGGGCACACAGTGTATGCTGTGGTCTCCTGTGAGCTCTGGTGCCCTGCTCGATTGTTGCATTTAATTGGGCAACAGCTGGTGATAATTTTCTGTGTATGGAGTAAGGGAATTGGTGACTGATTGGCTCTTTACCTCGGTTTTATCGTCTTTGTTTTTGCCCCTCTCGGCTTTTGTTAACGGAGACTGAAGAATGGGGAACCTGGTATGAGGTCAAAGCTTGAGATTTGCATGTTATGTGCCATGGATGGCTTCTTTAGGAAGGGCTTCTGTTAAGAAGGGCATGTGTAGGCCTATTACAGAGGTCCACAATAGCCCGGAATGGAGTTTAACAAAGGTTATGACATAGGTGCTTTAGAGGTACCTCATCGGCAATCACTTAATTCAATGTCCTGCTCTTAAAGCTATTAAAGTCAGCATAGAGAAGTACCATAGCTTCTTTGAGACTGCCCAGCATTCAGGTACCCCACCCAGGACTCCCAGTCATGAAAACTATGCAATACTAGCTGGTATTCAAATACCAGCTCCACCTGCCTCCCCCTTGCTCACATTTAGGAAAGCACGAGAGAGAGGCAGAGTCATGAACAGCAATGTTTAGTCTTTGAAGTCTTCCATCTGAGAACCACAGCATCAAGAGAGGTCTGGAAACAACACAGAACAAAGAAGTCACCAAACATGGTGGCCACCTTGTTTCCCTAGATTCTGTTATTGGATTTTGTAAGCAGGGCTTCCAGATCTGTCTTATCACAGGGACGCTGCATGGTACATGCTAGCTGAACATGATGCTGTCAATCTGCCAGAAATCACAGGAGACAAGGCCATTCAAGTTGAAGTCACTGAAGGAGACCAGCCACATGGCATCATTGGGAGATAAGAGCACCAGGATCCAAGAAGGATTGGAATTACAATTTTGGCAACCAAGCCTCCTGCTCAGCATGAAGCTGGGCTCTGACACTTACTTTATCCCTCTAAACTGTCTGAAATTTTGTCTCATTTCAAATAACCCGGAGACACAAGCAAGCGTGGCTGGGTGATAAATAGAGATACGGTCTTATTAGAGTTTCTATAGAGTTTCTATCATTGTGAAGAGACACCATGACCACAGCAGCTCTTATAAAGAAAAACATTTAGTTGGGGTTGGCTTATGGTTCAGAAGTTTAGTCCATTATCATCATGCCAGGAAGAATGGTGGCATGCTGGCAGACATGGTGCTTGAGAGTTAGTTCTTACATCTTGACTCACAGGCAACAGGAAGTGGTCTGGGGCACTGAATGTGGCTTGTGCATGTAAGACCTCAAAGCCCACCCCCATAGTGACAGGCTTCCTCCAATAAGGCCACACCTCCTCATAGTGCCACTCCCTATAAGGGTCATTTTCTTTCAGAACACCACAGATAGAAAGAGACTAAAAATTAAATGGGATATAAAATTTTCCAGCAGCCCCTACTCTGTTTCTGTGTTGACAGGATATATTACGCCTTGGGCCCCTTTGATGCACCCCACTATTCTACATGGCTCCTATGGATGGAGAGAGATGAAGCTAAAGAGCTAACCATGAAGGAAGGGGGGGGCTGAATGGGGCCTAGCAACTTGGATGGGATGGGTCTTAGGGTTTCCATTGTGATGAAACACCATGGCTAGAAGCAACGTGGGGAGGTAAGGGTTAATTTCACTCACAGTTCCACACCACAGTTCATCACTGAAGGAAGTCGGGACAGGAAATGAAGCAGGGGAGGAGCCTGGAGGCAGGAGCTGAAGCAGAGGCCATGGAGGGGGGCTGTTTACTGGCTTTTTCCTCATGGCTTGTCAGCCTGCCTTCTTCTAGACCCAAGGACCACCTGCAGGGAATGGTGATGTCCACCATGGCTCAGTTCCTCTCACATCAGTCACTAATTAGGGGAACATCACACAGGCCAACCTGGTGGGTCCATTTCCTCAGCTGATACCTGCTCTTCCCAGATGACTCACACCTATGTACAGCTGACATAAAAACTAGCCAGTGCAGGGTGAGGGAGAGCCAAATAAACTCTCTGCTGCTTGAATGGGTAACATGTTATGTCTGGCCACAGACTAAAGAAAGCCAGGATGGAGCTCACTGGTCAAGCATTTTAGATAAATTGGTGAGTACCAGGTCCCATGAGGTACCCTACCTCAAAAAAATTAAAGTGGACAGTAATTGAGAAAGACATCTGATATAACTTCTGGCTTTCACATGTACACACACACACACACACACCTGTGCATATGAACCTATTGGCACATGTAAACATACATATACAAATATACACTGAATAAAATTAATAACTAATTAAAGATGGCTGACAACAATGATTCTGGGGCCCAGAAAGGCCTGGGAGGGACCTGGACATGAAGTCAGTGCTGCTGGTAGGCTGGCTGTGAGTCAGGCACGCTGGCCTCCCTGCCATCTACTTTCTCCATCTGTGAAATGACAGGCCACTTTGGATCACCAACTGGACCCCTACTACATGGAACCGATTATTATCTGAAGTTTGCACAGCTGGCGTGTGCCTCCCAGGAAGAGAACTGGAGCAGGGACAGAGGTTCAGGGCCAGAGGGTACCACCCTGCAATTGAGCTGCTGCCTGAGAGGAAAGCCTCTGGATCACTGAGGAGTAAATAGAGGGTCTGGGGACTCCATTATTCAAATGAGGTAAGAGTTGGCTTGGGACTTGGCAAGTGAAGAAAAAAAAGAAGAATTTTCACTTCTACTCTACTGAATTCGAAAGATCGGTGGGGCTCAACAGAGGGCTTTACCCAGGTGGAGACCACCGTGGGACTAGAGGGAAGAATCACACCCAGGCTCTTTGGGGGCAAGGACTCCCTTCGAGGAATTCTCACTGGGAGGCCAGAGAACCACCCCAAGGCCTGATAGCCCCAGTTGGTGTTAGCTCAATCTATGTTGTCTGCAGCTGTTTCACAGGGTCTGCCAGAGGTGTGTGATTGGGTTCCATTCAATGTATGATCATGTATGTTGTATTTTCTAACGTCATGGTTACATCAGTGGAGCATGCATACCACAGTAGGGCTCAGAAGGATGAAAAGCAAAGGGAAGGAAGGACTTCTGGTCCACTGGAGCCTTTTGTGTGGATATCAAGGATTCCGTCTTTCTCTTATGCAGGTGAACCAAGAAAACATATTAAGCCTGAGCACACTGCTGCATGAGGCTGGGAAACACAGCCTGTCTAAGAATGTATCAGCTGGAGAGAAGAAATAGATTTAGTTCTCACCCCAGAGTCAGAAATCCTCTGGCTAAATGGTGTGCATGAGTGTTCTAGGATGTGCACAGAAGCTAGGTTCACCCTTGAGCCCCGCACTTCTCCTGTGGCATAGCAACAACCTGTGCACGGATATTTTTGCAAAAGTTAAGCCAGGCAGAAATGCCATGGGTGGTTTTTCTCTGTAACAAACATTTCAAACCAGAAAGGCACTGAACAGAAACCAAGATGGTGTTCACTGAAAACAGATTTTATAGTGGGCAGGAAGTCAAGGTCCGTGGCAGAACACTATCTGGGAAGGGTTCGAATGTAGAGTTAATATTTCTGAAAACTCTCACACTGGGGAGAAGTTTGTTGCCCTTTTCTAACTGGGTTTTGGCACCAAAAGCACACCAGGTATTCTCTGGTAATCTTGAAAAGAGACATTGAACCGTCAAGCACTCAGGATCGCTCTGGTATTCTTGAAAAGAGACAGTGAACCGGCAAGCACTCAGAATCACTCTCTACCCTGATTCCAAGCCTTGTGCCCAATCCCTGGAGGAGATGAACAAGAATTGGCATGCATCTAGAAGCCTAGAGCCCAGGCTTCTAGGAAGGAGAGAGGAGGGCGTTACAAGCTGTATGTGCACACTTGTTTGCAGCCTTTCGCATAGCAAGTCTGGGGCTGCCCGATCAGCCCTGCTATCCTGGGAGCACGCAGAGGACCCGAGGGTGCGCATAAAGCCAGCAGGAGTCCAAACTGATGGACTGTCTGTGGAGTCACAGCCCAGGAACTCAACACCTATACCCTGGATCCTGTTTGGAAGCATTTAGCAGTTCCGCACGGCTTTCCGCTGCCTCTAGGGAAGATGGGTTCATACTTGAAATTCATCCCTCCTCCCCGATTATTTACCGCTAGTTCAAGGAGTGTCCCCAAATTTACCCAACCCACACAGATACATAAGGCCTTCCTCTCTAGCCTGAAACATACAGCTCTTGCTCAGGGCAAGAGGGAACTGGGGGGCAGTTGGACCCAGCACCAGCAGAGCCAGCCTCACAAGGCCCAATCTGGTTTGCATAAACTCGTGGTGCCCGAGGGCAGCCATGAGTGTAGTGATGGGATCCAGGTCCCAGTTCACAGTGGAGGAAACATGACACCACAGAAAGCCCTGGAACTGCTGTGGGTCACTCACTGAACCCCAATTGAGAGACTTCAATAGCCTGTGACTCTTTCCTCAGACTAAGGTTCAGCTTGGTTTAGTCTACTTTGACGTTGGTAAGGCATGGTTTCACCATGTAGCTTAGGTTGTTCCTCAACTCACAGCAATCCTCCTGCCTCAGGCTTCTGAGCATTGGGATTACAGGCAAGCACCACCATTCTAGGGTCAACATGGTCTTTTCCCAATGCTTGAGTTAGAATCGGTGACATCCTTCCAAGTCCATGACTGTAGAGCCAGAGGTACCTGTCGCTCTCCCTGAATTTGGGATACATCCTGTCATATCAAGTCTGAGGACACTCATTTTCTTGAGGGGTTTTATTGCTGTGAAGAGACACCATGGCCACAGCAACTCTTCTAAAGGAAAACATTTAAGTGGGGTGGCTTACAGTTTCAGAGGTTTAGTCTATTATCACGGCAGGACATATGGTGGCATGCAGGCAGACATGGTGCTGGAGAAGGAGCTGAGAGTTCTACGTCTTGCAGGCAACAGGAAGTTGACTGACACACTGGGCAGTATTCTGAGCATAGGAAACCTCAAAGCCCGTATGTTTCCCCATGGTGACACACTTCCTCCAACAAGGCCATACCTACTCCAACAAAACCACACCTCCTCATAGCACCATTCCTTATGAGATTAATGGGGCCTATTCCATTCAAACTGCCACGCCATGTCTTAGTATCTTTCCGGTCTGAAACTCAAGCTGTTTGCCAGATATCATCCCCAGATGGGCCATCATCCCTAAGCACAAACACTATCAGGAAACTGTTGGAATTCATGCCTCATGTCGTCTCCCTTTCTTGGAGTCTAACAAGACTCCTTTCTCCTCTCTGGTGAATATTACCACGGTGGAATCAAGGCAATGTCACTTCAAAGACAGGCGCAGAAGAAGACCGCAGTGACATCTGCTTGGTGAGTGACTCTCGTAATTGATCTTCATCTTGTTCTCTCTCCCTCTTGCTCTTTTGACCCCTTACTTGTTATTTCACGTTCTCACTCTCTTGGGCTCTCTCTCCCTGTCTGTCTCTCTTATGTCACCAAAGGAGAAGACATTATCACGTAGTAGGCTCTCAAGAGGAAAGGGTTGCGTTCTTTGATCAATACCCAGTGAGTCACTGAGACCTGGGGACAGCAGCATGAGAGTCGGCCTTTGAGGTGATGACTGTGGCAGTCTGCCGAGAGACCCTCTTGTTATGCTCTCCCCTGAAAGCCATTCCCAATAGGTGTCTACACCTGAGGGTGACTTGTCACATAGCTGTAACTTGTGGATATTTACTCACGAATGCTTATGCAACATGGGTTCTACTTTACAGTGCAGAAATGTGCCATGCGCTGTGGTGTTTAAATATCCAGAACCACCCCCTCAAGCCTCAGACCCCCATTGCCTTCCCTTCCTTCAACCTTTCCCATGCACCCATCCTTCCTTGCTCCCTCCCAAATTCATGCCTCTTTACTTATTGATGTGTGTGTGTCTGTGTGTGTGTGTGTGTGTGTATGTATGTATGTATGTATTATTCCTCGATATGTAATATAACCTGTTCAGTCTTGAAGTTACTTCTCTGTGTATGGTTTTAGGACTGAGCACTTAGTATTGTGTGCTCTTCCCTGGAGGAGACAGTTTCTCCCCCTCTCAGCATTCCCTAGTTGCCTAGGGTCTTTGTTCAGGGTTAAAGATCTACTGTGCTTATCACATTAAGGACTTATATCCCCAGCCTGCGGTAAGTATGCTCCTAAGATAAACAAATGTGGTTTCTGTTGGGAGTTACTTGGGCAGATCTTTCTGTGACCAAGCCCTGCAAAGCCGCCATTCATATTCAGATGATATGCTAAGACATGCCAGCTCTCTTATGATCACTAATGTCTCAAACTCAATTTGAACATTAATTCTTTGTTAGTAAGTCATATCCTAAAACATTAGAAAACTATATTTGTCTGCTGGGGATGTTCTATTGTTAAAATCTATTAACTTATATTGATATTCTCTTTCTTAATTCTGTTAGTTACTTTTAATACACTCCAGAATTGATTAACAGAGAAGGGATTATCTGGGTACATACTTTGGGGGAGCTGACACAATCATCATAGCAAGGAACAACAACAATCCCTGTGTCTCTATCCCCACAGCGCCTCTGCCTGCAGTCACTGCTGTGGAACAGCTTCTGTCCTCAGGTCAAGAAGGAGGCAGATGGTGGTTCTCTGCTTCTAAGGGAGGGAGGACATTGCCTAATGCCCACAAGAGGAATGCAAACTCTGTCTTCTATGCAGTGATACACAGCTGTGCAGTAGGTTATATATGACAAAGATTACATCCCAAAATTCTCTCTGTCTCTGTGCATGGAAGCACTGTTGCAATTTAAGCGCTGTTGTATAAAAACCTCCAGGGTGTGGTGGGTCCCTGGCAGAGCAGTGGAGTGACACCTTGTCAGTGTGTGGGTAGCCTCATCCAAACTCTCTGGTAGCAGGTCTGGGTTGTTTATGGAAGCAGGTACCACCTGGTTAAAACACTTCACGGTATGCCTTGTGACAACCCCATATGGAGACCAACAGCCTTGAGTCACCTTCTGTAAACCTGCACCAAGATTCATATGTCCCTCGGAGCTAACAGCCAGCCAGAGAAGGTTCCAGAGAACCACAGGTCAAAAAGTGTTGAAGTAGGAGCGGCGGGGCTGCGTCCCCAGCACCCGGCCGCCTGCATGGCTAGCTTTATACCCGAAATAATTACACGGAAACTGTATTCTTTTAATCACTGCCTGACCCATTAGTTTCAGCCTCTTATTGGCTAGCTCTTACATATGGATCTAACCCATTTCTATTAATCTGTGTAGCCCACAAGCTGGCTTACCAGGAATGATCTTAACCTGTATCTGTCTGCAGTGGGACAATCATGGTGACTCACTGACTCAGCTTCCTCCCAGCATCCTGTTCTGTTTTCTCCGCCTACCTAAGGGTTGGCCTATGAAATGGGCCTAGGCAGTTTCTTTATTAATAAGAAATCATTCCCACATCAAAAAAGCAGGTTTCTTCATACAAAACCTTCAGGGGAGCAAATGTATCTTTGTCATAAGAATTGGACCAGCAGAGAAAACATAAAAGCAACAGAAACAGCCATGAATCCTGTCACTAGGATCCTGACACTTGGTGAGCTTGAAAGCAGGTATGGAAAAGCGATGGATCAGAGAGGAAAGCAACATTGAGAGGAAACAGGCTGAAGCAGAGAGGGAAGGCAGCCTGAGGGAATGCTGGGCCTTGATGCTACCATTGTGAGGCATCCTGAGTGTGGAAATGACCTGCTCACTCCAAAGTCTGTTCAGGACAGCATTTCCTCCCCGCTTCAGAGTCTGGAAACTCCAGCTGTCTTTTGACACAGGGCAATACCACCCTAATTTCTGTTTCTGTCACCTCATGACATCACCCCCTCAAATCAATGAGGCTCAATGAAGTCCCTGCAGCCTCTTCCATTCTTTAGGAAATAAATTCTGTGTAGACCAAAATAAGAACGTGCAAACATCACCTCCAAGCCACCACTGCAAACCTTTGTGAATGCACTCATAGTTTGGAAGATGGGAGAGGTAAATTTAACTGTTGGCACAGTTCGAAGTGCCTCATTTAAAAAAAATAGCTTGTCATATATATCTGTTTTAATATCAACAGACAAGTTTAAAGAAAAAATGATGACCGAGCAAAGTTATTTATAACAGATAATGTTTGTAATGTACCAGGGGTGCTTGAACAAAAGTATTTCCAGAGCACAGGCAGTTCATGACAAAATTAGACAAGAATGGAGGAATTAGATGCGAACCTTCTCTAGCTAACATATATTATATATAATAATATATATTATGTCTACAATAATGTATATTATTGTATATAATAACTATATTATATATAATATATTAGCTAGAAGATGGATATATATATATAATTCATATAGCATCTTTTTGACGTTGTAAGACAGTAGTAGCTTAGATCAAAAGGCTAGCATTTGGAGGACAGAAAAGGAAAGGAATACTCAAAAAAGCAGTGGCAGGGGGACTTGGTAAAGGTAAAGGAAATCTGGGCAATGTGCTGTCTTTGAGGCCAAGTGATAGAGTATTATCAAGGAAGAGAAGGGGACTTTTCGTTGGAGGAGGTGATGGCAGGTGTGTGTGTGTGTGGGGGGCGTTCCTCTCACTTCACGAGACAGAAAGTTGGCAAGACCAAATGCTGCTTGATTTGTCAGAGTATCCTAATAAATAATTGATAAATGTCAGTTTAGATAGATGACAGAATAGATGGCTGATAGATGATCGATAGATAGACGATAGACAGCAGATATGATGGATGGATGGATGGATGGATGGATGGATGGATGGATAGATATAAATAGAAATGGAGAAAAAGAGGAAGGAAGAAAGGGAAGGGGAAGGGAGGGAGAAGGGGAGTACCAAGTGGTTGGCAACCATCTGAGTAGAAGTCGCTTCATGACAAGGCCATGGCAATGGGCCTAGAAGTTAATGGAGTTGAGATAATAAAGAGTAGACAAACATTTAAGGAAGCTCAGCTGGGGCTGAGAGGAGCGGCATATGGTAAGGACCAGAGGTGAAAGGGGTCGGCAGCAGGGTGCATAGTCTGTTGTTTGTTCCAGCGAGTTAGACCTGCTTCCGGGCACATGGAGGCAGATGCAGAAGACAATGTATTGCCTGGAGTTTATAAAGGAGATGGTGCTACCCAAGAAGAAGGGATTCAAAGTAGAATGGGAAAGAAAAAAGTTGAGATGGTCACTAAGTCGTGGTGGAGGTGGGGATAGGTGGGGACAGGGGGAGGGACTGTCAATCATCTGAAGAAGTCATAGCAACCAGAGTAGATAAATTGTTTTACTTAATAATCCCTAAATCTCACTGGCCTCTCTTAACAGTCTATTTTCCCTTTCCCCCTCCTGTTCCCTCATCTTGCACCCTCCCCCTCCATCCTTTTTTCTCCCCCCTCTCTCAATAGTGTTAGCTCTCCAGATCAATGATGGTTTTCATCATTTGGATGTAATACTTTACTTCACCCCAAAACCCAGGATCCTCTCATCTCGTGCCCACAATCCCAAACTCTGGTATTCCTATCCAGACAGCTGCCAGAGGAAAGAGAAAACCCAAGAGGATTTAACAAAAAAACAGAGTTATACTTGAAAATGACATTTCTTCACTTCCGCTGACAAGCACACTGATCTAGACACTATCTTTTGTCCCTAGAACCACAAGAGTCCAGAGTCCAATGCAGGGTGTCTGACTATGTAAGAAACAACATGGTTGCCAGTAAAGACTTGTTTTCTCTAGCAAAGGCTTGCCTTTACCATTTATAGGGGAAACTAGCTGCTCTTGAATTCATTTTATTAACATTTTATCAACGCCGGTTAGCTTCTACTTCAACTTTGAGCCCTCAAAAATCTCTGAGGAAGAAATAAAACTCCAAAAGAAGCACTGAAGGAAAAAGAACTACTTGTGCCTTTAATGCTCATGATGATTCTGATGCAACAAAATATACTGAATAATGACAGATGGCACTAGCCTTTTCTAATCCTATTTGGGGCTCTTCTCATCTTCTCTCTATATGTAGGCTATTTTTTCCTTGACTTTTCCCTTTAGAAAAGGAACAAACCTCATCTATCTCAAGATGCTATCTTTATTATCTCTGTGTCACCTAGTTGTCCATGGTGATTTTAATGTAGCATTTAAATGCCAGCATGTTTTAATAACACAGCTTATACCTTCTGCTGCTGCAATATCCCATTATTCAATGTTTGCAAAGGCAAAGGAATATGGCTCTTATATAATTTATGTGTCCTTTGCTGTGTTATTAATTGTGAACTTTATAAGAGTGTAATTTTGAAGTAATTTTTCCATAAACTGTTATCAGTATTATCTTATAGATTCCAGATAATTTAGCACAGTATTCACTTAGCCAAATTACCCCACTAATAACATATGTTCACTAGTAAATAATGGTTTGGGCTGACATCACAAATTTTTGGTGAAAGTTGAGCCCTCTAGATACATCAATATATTGCAACATGATTTAAGGCAAAGAACAACTCTATTCTTATAAATAAGTTTGTTTTCCTTGCTATGATTAAAATGCATATACTGGTTATATTGTGGACAAAATATACCTACACTATTTTAAAAGATAAAACACTAATTAGATTTTGATTCCGAGAAGCCACCAATGCAGGGGGATACGCGAAAATGAATAACGGATTAATGTTGAGATAACCCAGCATTGTGTACTGGCTTTGCATCTCGGAGCAGCTCTGTGGCCTTGGAAATATTTGATACTTCAAATCCCCAGTCTGATCGTGGATTATGTGAAGATAATAGGATTAAGCTGGCTCACAAAATCTTCTTGCAACATCATTCCAGAATCCCTGATCTACTTAAGTACTTAATTACATATTATCCTCTGTTGCCTGTGGTTGAGGTCTATATAACCTATCTTTACAAAGGCATTAGTAAATCACCCAGCTCATGGCATCGACCATCCTTTCATTCACTGTCAAAGCATTTGAAAGTCCTCTTATAAACGCTTGTGCCTACGGAATCCCCAGGGCTCGGGCCATGAGTCCACTATGTGCTATTTCTAAGTCCTTGAGAATCAGAGCTGTGCAGAGATCTCTGAGCATTTGGAGACCCCCTGAGCCTGAATTTGCATTTCTCCCTCTGCAGGTGGCAATAATAATAGTTTATATCATAAAATTATAGTGAAGAGGTTCAGAGAGAGTATGTCACAGTTTCAGGCTCACAGGACATCCACACAGGAGATCACAGGCAAGGGCAAACCTTAAGAAAGCCCTTACTTGTCCTTCCACATCTAGCTTGACATAGGACATGACACCTTTGCATATATGACGACCATGAACGATACATTTCTCTCTCCTCCATGGTTGCAAGAGAAGTTCAAGCTACATATGTTATCATTAGAACTAGAAACTATACTCCCATTTCATAAGAAAATCTGTCTAGTATGTAAGAAGGAATTCAAGCCTTAAGCCTAATGATAATAACCTTTTATTTACACAAGCCCGAGGGATGCATGGTCTTCTGCAAAGAGCTATCCGGATGCAGAAAACATCAGCTGTTGTTGAGTTGAAGTCTCAAAACCAATGCTGGGGGAAGAGAGAGACCTTGAAGCCAGAGTAGAGACAGGAGCCCTGCGTGGTCAAGAACAACGATGTTACTGTTCTAATTGATGTGATGTTCTAAGTGATGGTGAGTATTGATGATTCTGACCTTGTACATCTATAGGTGGATAAACATGGACTAATGGAGCAAAGGCTGTCTGTCCTCTTTAGGACTGGGCTGAGACTAGCCAGCATCTTTCAGTAAGGAGTGAAATCCAGACATGCTACACACTTGGCTAAAGCTGCTTCCAAGATGAAGAAGTCATGGCATGGGTAAGGCAGAAGGCCAGAGTCTACCCTCTAGGGAAATGCTTCCATGTGACAAGAAGTCTCTCTAAGACAGGAAGATCCTTTCTCCTGGCTTTAACCGAGACATTGTTAATGCATTCTAATATTGTCCAAATGCCTGTCTTGCCAAGAAGAATGAGTGAAAGAAGAGACAGCCTTCTCTCTGACTTCTAAGCACTTAAATGTGCTCAGTCCTGAATGTCTCCCGATCCCTTCCCTTTCCTGTTCTCCATGATGCATCAGGTAGAGTCAGGCTCCTAGAAAGAGGGATATAACGCCAACCAACCCCACACTAAATGCAGTTTTCAAAAACATTCTGCAGCGCAGATACTCAAAGTATTTCAAAGTCGCCCAGCAGGGGGAAGTTAAGAAGAGAAAACAGGGCCAGGGATTAAGTCCTATGGTCCAAAGTTCTCCCAGAATTTTCCCAAGTCAGGTTCTTGTGTCTCAACACAAACTGGACCTTCCTGAGCAGTCTGCAATGATTTTCACTGGGATCTGAAACCACTTCTGTTTTGTCTACATTTAACACCCCCGAGCCGCTGTGAAGTTAACCATAGCAAACTGGAGTCACATTGGCGATCACCAAAACATACTAACAAGTAAAGTCAGGAAGCTGTAAATGGAGGGATACCCTGACTGTATGCCTGATAATCAGAACTAGTCACCAAAGGTACTGCTGTGACCACAGCCTTGCATGGAAGTCACACAAGGATGAGTCCTTTGGCAAACTTATGTCCAGGTCTGAACTGGCCCTGTTATTGTCATCTGTTCTTAAATACATGTTATTAATACTTGTGACCATGATTATCATTGCAAAATATTCCATGTGACCATTTGCAGATCCCTAGACCCACAGCCTTAGCCTTCTTGAATGCACCTATGGTTGGCTGTGGCACCTAGGCTCACACAGGGATGGTCTAGGATTTCCAAATAAAAGTGTTCATTTTTGGAGACCATCTTGGAGCACTTCACAAAGGAAATATTTGGGTGTCCAAAACTATGTCTGTAGAGGTGTTGAGTCTTGATTTTCAGGCTAGGTCTCACCACAACATAGCGTCTCAGTAGAAGGCCTGAGGCTTGTGTGAGCAGAGATGTGGAGTTGGCAGCTGCTTCCTGAAAAGCCACAGCAGGTACGACGAATAATTTTAAGACTAGGAGGTCCTAATCTGTAAGAACAACATCGAAGTGAAATGGAAGCCAGCAGTTTAGCGCTAGGATATAGTTGATTCCTGACAGTATGTGCTGACAATGAGAAGAGACTGGGGAGAGGGGAAGGTTGCCTGAAGCTGGCACATGCCTGGAGCAGCGGGAAAATGGGGTAAGTTGGAATAAGTAGATGAAGGTTGCCTTCCTAAGAGGAGTTGCGTGTTCTCCATCAGGAATCTTTTCCCTGGCAGAGGGTGAACCTTTGTGCTCAGAAGTGGAAGGCAAGGGTGAAACATCACCAACCTGGGGCATATAGTGAAAACCCCAGAACCCCATTAAAGACAGACAAGAACCTCACAGTTCTACCCGGCGAGAGAGGGGATACAGGACGGGAAGTTCTCTCAAAGCTCGCAGAACCCCTTCATTCTCTCCCCGTGTTCCATCTGGACCGTATGGGGAGTAATACCGCAGGAATGCTGAGCAGTCTCACGCAGATGCAGCAATCCCTAGAGCCTGGCGCACCAGTCGCCTAAAGTCACGTGACCCGTCAGCGCAATTAACAGTGTTCAGTGTACAGCAGCCTGACTGCCACCCTTTTCAACTGCTACGGAAAATACTTTTCGTTACCCAGGATGCTAGCCGCTGAGCCAGGACTTTTTGAGACGTGGAGTGCTCAAACATTGTCAAATGCAATCACTATTCAGCCCCGGAGCAAGATTACAAAAGACTGTCCAAATGGTTGGGGCTGAGAGACACTCAGGTAGGGCCGAGTCTCCAGGATGAGGTTTTAGAACGTGACACAATTGTATTCATTGTGTTCTAGGAATGCTGCACAGTACTGGAAAACGGACTTTTATTTTTTTGGCTGTACTTTCCTCTCTTACTAAGAACCTATTCTGACAAGGGAGCTGTAAGTAATAGCCACAAGGGCCATGGCAAATATCAGTAAGAAAAACACTGCATAGAAAAGAGTTTACCCCAAGACTGACTTGGTGTGTCACTATCAGATATAGGGCAGAACAGTACTACAAACTGATTAGCTTTTAGGGACCAGTGAACCATGATATTCTCCTAGACTGTAGAAACCATAAAATACTTAGACAAGATGCAGAGTTTTTAAACTCATTAATTTTTATAGTCCCGTGCCTGGAATAGCATAATCAACCTGTGAGAGTCAATGAGTTGAAGCAGGACAATTAAGTGACTATCTAAACCTCAAAGCTTAAACGTATCAAAAATAAAATAAAACTAGGCGCTTAGACTCCAAATCTAGTGTTCTCTTCAGGATAAAATATGTTTTCTCTGTAATGAAGATTCCTCAGTAGTCTATAGCCCAATTATATAAGTAATTTCATTATATGTAAATCACTTAAATCCTTTAATACAAGATAGAGGTTATCAGCTTGAATTTAAGAAACGAGCCATCAGTTTGTAACTTTGGACCATTAGTATGAGGGGCTTATACCTGCCATTCTGCATTCAGAAAGATGGAAGGGACATAGCTTCCGTGGTTAATCCTATAAGAAAAAAAAATCCTCCCTGGTGATTGTTTAGATAATGAAGCAGCTTCTATGAAGTCTGGGCTTCAGCTTTCTCAGTCTTGTCTCGCTATAGACGATGCTTATGAATCTCCCCTTGGCCACTATCATCTGTCTGTGCTAGGACTCGTCTCCCCTTGACCTAGCTCATGCTCTTTCCTTAGAAGGACAGGTACATCCTCCTCCGCACTTGGTTAACCTCCATCTCTCTTCACCACTCAGCTCCACATGGGTTGCCTGAAGGATGCTGACTCTGTCTAGCTGACGGCTAAAGAATCCACAAACTTCTCTACTTCTTTCTGATCCTTCCTGGCTGCATTTCTCCAAGGTCACCTTCTATTCCTTTATGAATCAATGAGCAAGCTCTTTTGCTAGATTGAAGCCATAAGAGAGAACTTTGTCTAAATTGTTCACTTGTCCCAGGGCCCAAGCACACTGGTAGATGTTTAATAAAAGGTGTTTGAATAGATAGCGAACAGGGGCTGCATCCTAAAATACAGCTTATTTCTTTATAAGAGTTGGCACGACAGATCACAGCCATGAATGGAAATGAGCAGATGTGACTTCATGTGTGAGTATCACCTTGCTGAGGGATAGTGAGTGACCTTACTGCCCATCTCAAGTTCCACATGTGACAAACTATGTATTTTCCATGCTGGCCTCTGAGAGCTACTCAAGTGAGAATTCTCTTACCTGCCTCAGACTGAATCAAAACTTGAGGCTTTTTTTTTTTTTCAATAGGGAAAGTCCGAGCTGGAAGAATCGGGCATTTCAGAGACTTTCTGCATACAGTCATATTTTCGGTCAATATTCTACAAAAGCCTCATTGACAAATGGTCAAAACCTAAATTTCAGTGCATCTTAGAAATGAGTAATACACAGTAATGCCCATCCTTGCCGAAAGCTGACCTTCACTTTATCTCCTCAATTGCCCTTGAACTGATTGCTAGAAAAACTGACATTTGAATCCAGGTAAAGCTGGTGCTTCCTCCCTATGCGGCTCATCTCTTTGGTTACTAAGGTGATCATGGTCAAAAGCCTAGCTGCAGGTAGCAAGACTGTTGCTGTCTACATCTTCCATGCTGATGTAAATGTGCTTCTTGTTGCTCCCAAACAAGCATCCCGAGTCACACATGCCCTTGTCTTCTAGATATACACCTAGTGCGACAAAGGAGCTGGATTCTCACTACATAGCGTAGGTTAATTTAATCCCAGATATCCACATATAGCCAGTGGCCATGGCATTGGAGAGTGTTAAATAGCAAATCCATGGGGACTGCTGTTAATCCAGCCATGCAGGTGACAAGGATGACCTTCTGACACTCGTCCATCCCTCCGTCCCATTGTCTTCACATCCTTATCCCAGGAATACAGGCGCTGAGATGGAAGGCGTATCCACGAGAGTTGTAGTTCCGGCCCGGGTGAGTCTCAAGAACAGAGTGTACTCATTCACACCTCATGTTTGCCCCATTCAGCAATGCTTGGGTGCCAGGGTCTCCTTTGTGGAGATCAAGGAGACCCATGCACTTTGAGGGGCGACAGTGAATAAGAAAGTATGTCCACCCTCTTTCCAGTGACAGTCTTCAGTGGGCTCCTCCGTGTCTCCTGAGAATGTGTTAATCTTAGGTCTGTCAGCTTTCCCTGTCACGGTACATTGGGAACAGAAATGGTAACAGTTGGCAAAACCCCTTTATAGTTCTTATGAGTTCATGAAGTCCATTTGTTACACTCAATATTGAACAAAAGCAGCAAACACCACATTATATAAGTACATCTTATCTACGCTCTACACCTTCTAGGGCTCTTAAGCCACCACACAATGTATCATCTACACCTAGCTACACACACACACACAGAGACTGTACCAGCCCATCTTACCTGTACTCTACACCCTCTAGAGCTCCTAGACCACCCACACTGTGCTATCTATACCTACATCTCTCTCTCTCTCTCTCTCTCTCTCTCTCTCTCTCTCTCTCTCTCTATCTATATCTATATCTATATCTATATCTACCTCTCTCTCT
>NW_004949108.1:1827643-1838338 GCF_000317375.1 Microtus ochrogaster | reverse complement strand
CCTCTCTCTCCCTCTCTCTCTCTCTCTCTCACACACACACAGACTGTACCAGCACATCTTACCTACACTCTACACTCTCTAAAGCTTAGATCACTCACACTGTGCCATCTATACCTACATACCACACACACATACACACACACACACACACACACACACACACAGAGAGAGAGAGAGAGAGAGAGAGAGAGAGAGAGAGAGAGAGAGAGAACATATTACTCCCACACTGCACCCTCTAGAGCTCCTAGACCACCCACACTGTTCCATCTAACACACACAAGGGAGAGATTGACTAGGTAGCACACCCCTGTCATATGATTTTCGAGGTAATCACCAGCTGGAGGGAGAACCAATGTGATTCTAGAAGAACTCTGGATCATATCAAAAGAGGAGAATTAAGGCTGGATGAAATGTGAGTGACTGAGATCATGCCACATCCAGAGAAGGGAAATTTGGGTTTTTGTTAGGTATACACACTGTAGTTTAATACTGTCCCCCTGTCTGAGTTCATTTTTGCTGTTTGTACTTTGTGTTTTATCCTAAATGTTATCGCCAAGAACAATGCCAAAGAGCTTGCTCCATAATTTCTTCCAGGGATTTTAGGGCTGAAAGTCTTTACTCCATGTTTAGTTCATCTCTATATGCATATAAAACAGATGTCTGCTTATTAGAGACTGTCCTTCCCCCGTTTGTATTCTTGGTGCCTTTGTCAAATGCTGGTTACATGCATCGATATGTATATATGCTTTCTAGTCTGTTCCATTGGTCTGTGTCTATTTTCATGCCAACCATATTGTATGACTGGCATATCTATCCATTTACATTGAGAGTGGAAAATGTGATACTTCCGGTACAGTATTTTCTCTCCTGCAGCAGCTATTGTGCGTGCGTGCACGTTTTAGAAAAGGAGCCTTCTGTTCTATTTCTGTAAAGAATGACACTGGGATTTTGATTGGGATTATACTCAATCTTTACATTTTTAAGTAGTGTGGACATTTTAACAATGATTATCCCTACCATCAATGAAACAGGATATCTTTCCATTTATGTGTACAGTCCTCAATTCTTCCCTCAGAGTCTTTTAGCTTTCAATGTACAGAATTTTCACCACCTTGCCCAAAATTATTCATTAAGTATTGGTAATGATGCATCATTATTTGTATATAGATATGCAACTGATTTTATACATTGATTGTGAATCCTACAAATGTGTTGAATTCATTGGTTCGGCAAAGGTTTGATGGAGGCATACGAGTTTTCTCTATATTAATTACATCATGCCATCTGCAAATGATCGTAATTTTACTTTCTCATATCCAGTTTGAGTATTTTCTTCTTTCTCTTGCCGATTTGCTCAGTGTAGTACTTCAGCTTCAGAGTGATCAGGAGTGGCAAGAGCAAGCACTCTTGTTCTTTTCCCAACCTCACAAGGAGAATTTTCAACTTTTTCCTGTCTTTCAGTATGACGTTAGCCATACTAACTTTTACTCTGTGATGTTTGGTTTTGTTGAGATAACATTCAACATCTCATGTTCTGAGAGTTGTTGTTATTTTTGTCACAGAATCATGGTTATTCATATGCTTTTTTTCTGTATCTATAGAGGTGATAATGTGGGTTTTTATCCTTTCCCGTGATAGCATGGTCTATTATGCGCATTGACATATAGTTTAAGCCATCCTTGCATTCCAGGGATAAAACTCACTTGATCTTGATGTATCAAATCTTGAATTCAGCTTGTTTGTAGAGTTTTCTTGAGTGCTTTTTTCACGTCTACTCATCAAGAATATTATCTTCTAATTTCCTTTATTGTTCTTCTCCAACTTCATTGACAGGATCACAGTGCCTTCCAAAAGGAAAGTTGAACCCTGTCCCCACCCTGCTCTTTTTGCCACTTCATTTCTTATAACAGCAAATAGTTAAGAGTGATCCCTTGGTTTTTCAGTTCTTCCTGTATGGCTTCCTTCAGTGGCATATTAATATCATAGACTTGTAGTCTGTAAACAAAAAGGGATCATTTGTTTTTATGGTTTCCCAGATTCAGTTCTCAGTCCCTTTTATGCTATTTACAAACTTTCACAAAGTGAGTAGGTTTGAAGAACAACTATTTGTTATCCCCTGGTTCTATGAGCCTGGAGCCTGCTCATAGTTTAGTTGAGTCCTGTGTTCTGGGTCTAGGAGGCAACAGTCAAGGGGTGTCCTGTGCTACATCTCCATCAGAGGTGGCAGATTGGAGGATCTGCCTTGGAGTTCCCCCAGGTTGCTGGAAGATAGCATCTCCTTGTAGCTGCAGAATCAAAATTCCCATTTTCTCCATGGCTCTTGATTAAGACTGCCCTTAGATCCAGAGCCCTGCTGTGTCTCTGCATGGTTTTCTCTGTTGACAGACCTTGTCACATTGTAATTGCTTCTACCTCACAGTCAGAGAAAGAGCTCATGCACGAGAGAGACAGAGGCAGAGGCAGAGAAGTCTTTTATATGCCCTAGGAGGAGGAAGGGGAGAGAAAGAGAGAGTATTTGCTTGTGCACGCACCACACTTTCTCTTGTATATGCACACGTGTGTTACATATAATACAGTCCATCATCTCTGTCAGAAAATTATGAGATCATAGAGGATGTTTAATGGCAAGGTATGCACCCTTCCACCCAGACGTCTGATGACTTGGTCATGGGTTCGTGTCTCCAGGACAGACATGCTCCATCCTTCTCTCATCCAGTTGAGCAGCATTGTGTCTTTTCCAGAGTTGCTATCATCCATGTAGCATCCCTCTGAAGCTCTTTGTATGTCTGCCTTGTAATTTGTATGAGAGAGAAGTTTCAAGGGTTGAAAGAAGAAACTTGTCTTACTCCCTGGTACCCCAGTGCGCCCCACACAGAGGAGTTTTCCTGCTAATGTCAGTGATTAAAAGGCAAGGGCTAAGAATACGGCTCAGTGGAATAGCCCTTGCCTTTTAAGTGTAAAGTCCTGGGCTCAGTTCCCACTACCACCAGTGGAAGTGGGGGGCGGGGATAATGAAATCAATGAATGATTAGATAATGCAAAGGAAATGAGAACCTGTAAGGATGTGTGTTTAGTTTTCTGATCTTTATATGTTTACCCTGCACACCTTCTGTTTGATCAAAGATACAAGAATCAATATCA
The DNA here is from genome assembly GCF_000317375.1 of Microtus ochrogaster. Classification (NCBI taxonomy): domain Eukaryota; kingdom Metazoa; phylum Chordata; class Mammalia; order Rodentia; family Cricetidae; genus Microtus; species Microtus ochrogaster. The sequence continues at coordinate 1,835,197 of NW_004949108.1, read as the reverse complement.
CGTTAATAACTGGCCTCACACATCCAGTACCTCCTGCAACCCCTAAACTAATGCGTGAACTAAGGAACTGTTCTATCGAAGCCCAAAGTAAACAGTTGGTAAGCAGCTGCTGCCACATCGTAGGTAGGAACTCAATCAATGGAATCCCTCTGCTCGGCAAAAATCCTCTACATCGAGAAAAATGCACACGGATTAAGAAGAACAACACACCTGTGTCAATATCAGGGCCAACTCGTGCCCACACACATCCATTCATTAGTTCTGGAAGTGTGGACCATGCGCTTCACCTTCCCGGATGTGCAGGTGCCTTCGTGCAGGCAATAGAAGTGAGGTACGTTAAAGGAGTATCTTCCTGCACAAGCTCGGCCCTCTCACAGGTATCTACATAGAGCTCCTACCTCTCAATATGTGACCGTATTTGGAGATAGGGACTTTACAGAGGTAACAAATGTAAAACAGTAGGATCAGGGTAGTCTTGGATGCAATAAGACTGGCGTCCTTATAGAAAATGGAGGCTGAGACACAGACACATCCCAAGAGAAGGCAATGTAGGGGTCACAAAAAGATGACCCGTGTGTAAGCCAAGGCATGATGTTTGAAAGAGACTGTCCTTTTTGGCCCTCAGAAGAACCTTGTAACACCTTGCTCTCACACATCCGGCCCCCCAAACACTGACAACATATTATTTCTGCTGAAGTGACACCTGAGTATGTTGAGTCCACCCAAGCATGGTACCTCAGAACTCTGGTAAGTGAGAACCAATGCTAGAACTGGCAAAAGTCTTAAACTCCCACCACTAAGAATCTTCATGCTGTGGTTTGTACCTGGAATGTCCCCAAAGGCGCATACATTTAAGACTGATCTCTTTTAACAATAATTATCCAGAGGAGTTGATCTTGTGGGACCATGGGCTTTGTCAATAGTAAATCTGCCAGTGGGCACATACCTGAATGGGCTATTAGGAGGGGAGCCCTAGGTGAAGCAATCCCTGGAGTATGCCTTTAAAGACTATGCCTTTTCATCTCCCCCTTCCTCTCCCCCTTCCTTCCTTCCTCCCTCTCTCCCTCCCCTCTTCTCTCTCTCTCTCTCTCTCTCTCTCTCTCTCTCTCTCTCTCTTTCCTTCCTGGTTTTGATAGCCTTCTGAGAGCCTTCTCTTTATGATGCCCCACCTCACAGACACACAACCAGGGAACCAGTGATCACAGGAGGAAACTTCTGAAAGTGTGATCCTGATTGAATCTTTGGCCCCTAAAGTTGTTTGTCTCAGGCATTTTTGTCAGTCTCCAAAGGCTGACTGACACATCTGGGATCTGCCTTTTTAATTTTGTTTGTTTGGCTTCCTCCTATTGCTCATCTTCATCATCTCACCAATACACAGAGAGCCTGGAAGCTTCGTGCTAACTACATATCCACAGCTGCGCCAAAGCATTGCTGAGGTTCCAAGATTCACCATTATCTCTATTAGAGCTTACAACTATCTACGGGGGGGAGGCAGGGGGCAGGGATGGGTCCAAATAGTAACAAGTAAGAGGATGGTACCTGACACTCATTTGCCATGGAAGTTCATTGCTGTGTGTTCCACACTGTCTGGGAGGAGGTAAAGGTCCTTTACATGCCATAATCAGCCTCCTGGAGGAGGCTGCCTCTCTGTGTCCTGTCTACTTTCTCTGGGCCAGAAACCTAGCCTAAAGTCGTTGTGAGCTCTCCGCAATTCTGCAAAGCTCTGCCCCCTCTCACTTCCCTAACTGGCAGCCATTGTGCTTCTGTGCAAACACACCTGGCCTAAGAACCTCTCAGCCCATGGCCAAAGTTAGAGTCAGTGTAGTTGCCTTTAGGAAACTTCCTTTCACTGCTTGGAGACCAAAGCAGTTCTTCCTCTTTGTACCCTTAGCTTTGGGTCTCCCTCTCCTTGGCATCTTTACCCTCACCATGAAAAGATAGAGCCCTCGTGTTTTGCCTAGCCCTGAAGAGGAATGATAGACAAGTAGTGACAGAACTGTACTCTTCTCAGCCCCAGAAGTGCACGTCATATCTTTCGGCAGAGAGCATCACAAGCAGAAGGAAAGAAATGGATTCATTGATGCAACTAGCACTTCAGAATGCTGAACACTGACAAAAGTGAAGCTGGGATCTTTTCGTGAAAGCATTCTACCACTGAGCTCCATCCCCAGCCCTCCATGAAGTTAGAGTTTTGCTTTGTTCCCTGGACCGATATTATCAGTTCTCTTGGTAGGTGAAGGGCAGATAGTTCTAAAAGAAAGCATAAAAATGAATACGAGAATGAATCTTTCATTGATCTTTACAAAATGACAACCAAAGTAAATACAAAACCATGGCATAGAAGCCAGGATAAATTTTTTGTTTTGGTTGCTTTGACTAATATAACAAATAATGCAATCACCAAGGAGAGCAGGGTGTTACACAGTCAATATTCCCGATATATGAATAGCACATATCCATTAAACATGAAGCACTCAATTTCCTAAATGTGAAGACCACCACACAAAATTGACAGGAATGGGCGGGACATTGTATAAGAAGCCAAACCTCCCTGGCAGATAAATGGGGGACTGTGCTTCACCTGCCCCGCTTTACTGTGACAGCTTTTGATGACAGAAGCAAATGACGGGGAGGAGACATGGATTTCCTTTCAAGAGAAAAACTCTGGGAATCGATATCAAGAATCTACACAAAGATCAAGAACTCATAGAAATAATCCCAGCTAAACAGCAGTTCTAAGTTTGCTATGGGCAGAAGCATTGGCTGGGCATCCATCAGTGCAAACCAGGACACTGCTCAGGATAGCTGAGACTCAGATCCTCACACAGAGGAGTCCAGGAGCTGTAATCAACTTGGTGTCAATCAAACGCCAGAGCACGTGCAGCATCGCTTAGCACAGGGCATGCATGCGGCATCACAGAGGACAGTGGGCACTTAATGTGCAAGTCTTTGCCATTGCTGCAGCTCCTCAGAGATTCACATAGTGACTGCTCCTGTGGGGGACATCATGCTTTTAGGGAAAGGCCCCAGCTCTGTAGCGGACGCTTGGCTGGGTATCTCTCACGCAGATGCTAACCATAGATAGTCAGGCATTGAAAGAGTGCTTGGGCAAAACCTCTCGTTAAGACCATTCACAAAAAAGGTAAACTGAGGTAGGATACTTTTATCTTGGCTATTTGTCACCATTTTTAGTATTTAGGCACCTGTATTAGCCTGCCCTTGGGGTCCTGACCGGATACATCCCCAGCTGCAGCCACCAAGAGCACCTCCTGCACACTCCCACTACGTTCCTTTGAAAAAGGTGGGCCTTGCCCACTTCCATCTCTATCTTTTTCTCTGTCTCTCCCTCCTTCCATTCCTCCCTCCCTCTGCTTCTCTGCCTCTCTCTCTCCCCTCCCCTCCCCTCCTCTTCTCTTCTTCTCTCTGCCTGTTCCCAGAGGCTGGTCTCCCCTCTTCCCTAACCCCTTTCCCCATTCACTTTCCCCCAATAAAAAGCCCCTCCACCTGGGCTCCATCACATGGCGTCTTTCTCCTGTCATAGTCTTAAAGAACAACAGTCATAACACATGGTTAGAAACATGGCGGATGATGTGTGCTCCAGGAGGAGGATGTGGATGGGGCTGTAGCTCAGCTGGTGGAGTGCAAGCATCCACAAAGCTCTGGTCCTCATGACAGGCACTGCGAAGACAGGCGAGGCACAGCAAGCCTGTCATCCTAGCACTGTGGAAATGGAGGTGGGAGAATCAGAAATTCAAGGCCATCCCCTCTCATATAGAGTCTGAAGCCAGTGTGACTGGCACATGAGACTGTGCCACCCCAGAAGGAGTGAGAAATATAAAGGATATAGAATACATGTATGTGCATATACTATATTAGAAATATAAAGTATATATATATATGTAGTGTTTAATTAATATGTTCTGCTTTCAGATAACAATTATATATAGAAATATATAGATACATATGGCAGAATCCCGAAATGTCAGCACATGGCAGAAAGTAGCCCGAAAGTGTGGTCTTAAAGAGCATATCCATTCGGATTCCCATAGGCACATGGTGGCCCGCCTTTTAATTCCTTTTATTTTTGGAATCATTTGAGAGAGAGAGAAAGAGAGAGGGGACAGTTAGACAGACAGACACAGAGAGATAGAGACACACACACACACAGAGGAACTAACGTTTTCAAACTACTTCAAAACCTCAGCACAGCAGTGACCCAGAAAGGGTGGGTACAGAAGCTTGGTGACTTGAAGGGCCTTGTCCCCTTACAAGGGAATTTAAAAAGAATTTCACCTGAATCAAATAAAACACCTGACTGTTAGCCTAGAGACCAGACAACCATTTAACACCACTTTGTTTAACCCCCACACGGATTGCTGCCTTTTCCCCACATGAGCGTATTGCTTTCCCAAATGCAGAGAAACCCGTCACTTGAACATTCCCTTTAACCTCCTCCCCTCACTTTCCCGTGTGAGTAATCTCTAGATAATCCAGTCAGGAGGAAGGAAACGCTCTCCCGTGAATGGACCTCAATACAATCACAGCAGACCACCCAACCTCCAGTCCCTACTAACAGAGCCCAAGCTGTGCAGTGCGTAGAATCATACGCACAGCGTGGCTTCATCCCTTCGACCTGGTCCAGGGTGTTCTGTTCTCAGCTTTGCCCCATTCTCTCTCCAAACTGACCGTCCTGTCTATCAGCTCTGAGTCAGGTGAGTCCCTTCTGTCCCCAGCATGGAGGCCACAGAGCAGAAATTGGAGGCACATGCACCCAGCCCAGAGGCAAAGCACGCCTCACTCCAGCTTTGGCCTGGCAATAAACACACGCTCCGACATTGCTCCTTTGTAGATTCTGAACAAGTTTCATGAGCCAGTATCTCACAAACATCTGCCTTCATTATAATTATATTTCTATTTCAGCCGCACCAAGCTATTTACAGAGGAGCCTGTTCATAAAGAGCTTTATAATTAAGCAAACAGAAATATCTTTTTATAGGATGCAGATCTAGGGGTGATAATCACACACAAAACACACAGCAACAGTTGCAAATAGAGTGTTTAACGCTAGTTATATAGTTAGTGATGTGCTCAATAAAGCCTGACATGCCTTTGTTCCTAAATACGAGAAAATATGGTCTTTGCTACACTGCAGTGTAAACTGTCTTCTCCTGGTTTTTTTTTTTTCTTCCCCTAAGCAAAGGCCATCTTTGTCAGGATAGGTTCTTCAAATGTATATGTGTGTATGTGTACGCGTGCGCTTTACATGACAAAGTGACAGCGTGCATTCTCTGGCTTAGTAGTGTCTGAAATTAGGAGAGGGGAGCGAGCAAGCGAGCAGAGTCTAATTATAAGCAAGGATGTATGGGCGCATAGAATGTGACGGATGAGCTGAGCCGAGGGGAGTCGATACGAGGGTATTCTGGAAGTCGTCGCTAGACAAAGGGAAACGAGGAACACTAAAGGCAGCGTCAGGAGAATTCCACAAGCTCCAATCAAAGTCAACCAGGGCGCCCAGCCATATGCCAAGAGTGTCAGCCTTAGCTCACAAACATGTCAATAGCTCTGACCAGCCCCCCCACCCCACCCCTTGCCCATGACACTCTGAGGCTTCTATTTGGTGACAATGTTTTGTTTTTGTCATTTTGCAGACCTCCCTGGCCATTCATAAGTTATGTGATCCCAGTGTTCCAATGACAAGCAGCCATTGTGTGTCAAGACTCTGCCCTCAGTCTCAGAGTTCACACATGTTGTCAGCCGGAACTTTAGACTCAAAGCAATTACTCCTGAGAGAATTCTAGCACACCAGAAATGTAGAAAGTGAATCGACAGATCCACACAGGACTGACCGGGGAGAGGGTTCAATGGGCATGAGCGCTTTCTCTACAAGTTCGAGGACCCGAGTTTGACACTTCAGCACTCACATAAAAAAGCTGCTCTTCCGGTTCAGTGGGAGACCCTGTCTCAAGGCAGCCAGGGCTGCGAGGGATAGAGACAGGGCCCAGCCTTCTCCGGCTACAGCACATGCAGGTTAATTGAGCCATACACCTGAACACTCATGTGGTATAACACACACACACACACACACACACACACACACAGACACACACACACAGCAACAACAAAGAAATACGAGGAGAAAAATGATCAGGTCTTAAATATCAATTACTTTTCACCTGGTAACGCCAACTAAACTTTTCCCAATATAATATGAAGAAAAGAAACCCAAAATATAACTCCAACTGCATGTAAAGACATATGAAAATGTCTGATAAAATAACCTTTATCCCAGGAAAATATTAATGATCTTCTCTATTATCACAAAGCTTGGAATCTCCTCAAATCCCCAGATGGAATCCTGTAATGATTTACAGCCCCCACACAATGGGCTCTCCTCCTGCGACAAAGCAGTTATTTCAAGCTGGCCATGGCTGGGAGGAGCGCCTCCTATAGATTTCAGGGTCACGGTAGGAGGGTACACAGTGTAAAATCAACTGTGTACACCCAGAAGCATTCAAAGTGGGAGGAAACAGACCAAGATGCCGGTAGCGGTTAAAGCAGGGAGATGGGTTTAGATCAGTTTTTCTTCATTCTTCCTAATTGACTGTGGTTCCCAACTTTTTACGACAATTATCTACTAAGAAGCTTCAAACAAAGGCTGTTTTATAACTATGACCAACTTCAACAGCCGTCATAATTATAAAATTGAAGATTTTCATCCATGTTCCTAAGCCTTGTACTATCTTTTCAGGCTGTGAGTTAGCACCCGTGCAATAGCCAGGCAGCTGGTTGTCAAGGAACAGCAATGGCTGTGTCTTTTTTACTGGTTTGGTAGTAACTTTATTTTTCCTTTTTATAGGTAATTAAGTTGCAAAGTTGTAGAAAAAAGCAGAGTGGGTTGGGCAAATTTCTCTGGATGGCAGATGCCATCAGATTACACAGACACCAGCGGGGTAAACTTTTGACACTCACGCCAAAGCCAAACAGTGAGTCTTCCGACTCTGCTATCTTAGCTGGTATAGAGAAATTACTGAGACAGAACTGGTTGAGATTTCAGACTGGTCTGTAATTTAAATCAACCTCCTAGCTCTGGTGTCAGGATCATTGACACAAAACCCCTTTCATTTTCTTACCTTTGAAGAGGTCCCTGAAGCCATGGATGTGGTAGACTAAAAAAAAAAAAAAGACTCCATACATTTCAGAGTTTCCTGGGTTACTGTGTGAGCCAGGTAGATAACTGCCCTTCTGTTTCCAGCTTGATCTGGGAGTGGGGGGGGGGGTAAGAAGTGGTGCAGGAGATCAAGGAGATAAAAGCTTTGGAGCCAACTAGGAGAGAGTGACAGAGGGAGAGGGGGTGGGGAGGGAGGAGAGAGAAAGTCATATATACACACTCTAATCCGGGGAGAAATGATGAGCGGGATCTTGCCTAGCAGTGGTCTCGTTTCCCTTCAAGAACAAACACTGCCACGTCACTGTTTCAACTGGAGAACCCTTGGCGTGCCACGTCACTGTTTCAACTGGAGAACCCTTGGCGTGCCACGTCACTGTTTCAACTGG
>NW_004949108.1:1824967-1827543 GCF_000317375.1 Microtus ochrogaster | reverse complement strand
CACTGTTTCAACTGGAGAACCCTTGGCGTGCCACGTCACTGTTTCAACTGGAGAACCCTTGGCGTGCCACGTCACTGTTTCAACTGGAGAACCCTCGGCGTGCCCGTCCAGGGGTGGTACACAGTGGGATTGCTGGTGTGGAGGATTTGATAGACTGATATGTTCGTGACCGTTCCTGACCCTTCGTGGCCTTGTGAGCCTGGAGAACGCTCCACCAACTACTACCCTTTCTGGCCTGCTGGCCGCCCTTGGGTATTAACAGCTTTGTCAAATGCAGCTCTGGTTGGAGTCGCACTTTGGGATTTGGAGCCAATATGGCTTTCTGTTGTTTCTGGGTTACTTCTCTTTGCTTGGGAGAAATCCCATAAGAAGGCAGTTCTTTTAAAAAAAAAAAAAAAACTAATCCCCTACCAATCTTCATGTCAGAAAAGAAACAAGATTTGGCTGGATCCTTTCTCTACCAGCCCTCTTGGCTCCTGCCATGGCCCTTTTATTCACATCCTCTTCTCCGAGACCTGTAATTTGCTGTATCTTGGTTGAACATGGTCTGTAAGCAGGCCAAGCACTGTGGGTGGAGGGGATCTGCAGTTACGGGAGGATCTGTGCTTGGTGAGACCCTGTCCGTGCCTGGCTCCAAACTCCACTGTTGCCACCTTAAAACTGGCACTGATTTCAGAGCTCTGCGTGCTCACTTTTATGCATGAGTCTGAAAAGTACGTTACCCAACATGCCCTTGTCCAATGAAATGCCCGCTTCTTCATGACTGCCCACGCTCCACACGCTGCCGCTTCCTAGGTTCCTCTCTTAGGTCGCTGGAGTGCTCTTGATGCAGCTTTCGCTTCTTCCCTCCCACATCGTTCATACTTTCTCTTCCTGGAACAGCCAAACTTCTCACTTCCCCTGCTAAGCCCCAGACAACGCTGCTCTGTCACTGTCCGCCCTGGCCCTTTCTGGCTTCCCTGCATAACAGAACTCTTGGTCTACAACCTGCATGGTTTTCCTCCGAGCAATGTCTGCAAGATCTTACTACCCAGAAAGCTTCACCTTTCTCCACTAGCCGAGTGAATTTTTTACAGCTGCATTTTGCCATTACCCCTTCTGCCACCTCAGCCATGAAGTTGAGGCACCGATCCAATTTAATTCCAGTCTCCCTGGAACCCAACCCCCCCATTGTGGAATGCTTTCACTGCCCTCTCTAAACGGCTTCTTCTTCTAGATTTCTTTGTTTGATCAATGAATATGTCTCGCCATATGAGACAAATTAGATGATAGATGGATAGAGACGTGATAGATAGATTGACAGATGATAGATATATTGATAGAAGACCGATACTTGATAGGTGAATGATACAAAGAGAAATAGAAGACAGAGGAGAGGTAAACAGAGGTAAATAGATGATAAAAGATGGACAGGAGATAGAAGATAGACAGATGGTAGATGTTCCTGCAATCTTTCCCCATTCAGTCAATCATTTATTTGCACACATAACCTATTATAATAAATCCATTGATGCAGAATACACAAGGCCGTGTTCCTCTCATCTTTATCATTGTAATGTACCCTTCTGTAGGTATATGAGGTTTCTATGGACTTTAGAGATTTGCTATAAGCCTTAACCTAAATACCTAAGTACACACACACACTCAGAGAGAGAGAGAGAGAGAGAGAGAGAGAGAGAGAGAGAGAGAGAGAGAGAGAGAGAGAGAGAATGCAAATGACACCCAACAGCCTATTACATTGGAAAGATGAAGTCCAATTGTCTTTCTGTCTGACACTCTGCTTTGCATAAAATAGCTGCTTGATGACCAGGTGATGCTATTGCAATAGTATGACTTTCTTGTTTAATAGAGACCTTTTCATAATCAACTAAACATGGTCAGAACCCTTGACCTAGGAGTCAGTTGACCATACAGCTTACCAGATTTCTCTCTTTGCCCATACAAGGCTATGAATGATGGGAAAGTGGTCCTAGTCAGTCTGCAAATGTTTTTCCATCAGCTGCAGTGAATTCATAGTTCAACTGCACATGAAGAACCGGCGAATCTACCAGTTCAAAAGAGAAGGTTGCATACAGCCTTGAGAATTGGCTGCCTTGGTGGTGCTATTTGAAGCCCACCTTCTCATACCAACTCCACTCGTATGTGCTTCTAACAAAAGTGTGGAAAGCGCTTATAAGTTATTTTCATTTAAAATTTAATTTAAAATGTTCTGTTGGCTATAACTGAGTGGAATTCTCTACCCGTAAGATATGATTATTGCCTTGTCATGTTTTGGTTACACCTTTATGTATCTATTCTATCTCTCTCTTGCTGTGACAACATCTTGACTGAAGCAATCGACAGATGAGTTTCCTGGGGCTTAGAATTCCAGAGGGTTAAGAATCTGTGATGGCGACATCGCCTTGGGCTCCTGGGAGCCACTCTAGGTTCAAGTCTCTTGCCAACCCTAAGGTGGCTCCCTTATCTAAGAATCGTGCTTCCGTGCTCCCCTATCCAACCTTACTTTATCCCAATCATCCTTTTTCCCCAAGTTCCCCCATCCTCCCCTTCTCCCTTTTCTCTCCCCATTTCCCCTT
>NW_004949108.1:1823338-1824152 GCF_000317375.1 Microtus ochrogaster | reverse complement strand
AAGGGTGGGAGGAGGGGGAGGGAAATGGGAGGCTGGGAGGAGGCGGAAACTTGTTTTTTTTTCCTTTTCTCAATAAAAAAAAACTGAAAAAAAAAGAATCTGTGATGGCAGAGTAGAGGCATGGTGGCTAGAACAGGAAGCTGAGAGTGTACACCTTGAACCATGGTTAGAAAGCAGAGAGGAAATGCCAAGTGACGGAGTCTTTAGACCCCCAGAGCCTCTCTCCAGTGACACACCTCTTCTAATAAAGTGACACCTTATGAGCATCCTCAAACAGCATTATCAGCTGGTGACTGAGTATCCAAATGCCCTAGGCTATGGGAGACATCTCATTCAACACTATGCCCATAACATTAACTTCTCTCCATCGTCAGAGTCTCCATGTTACTGCCTATGGCGGCTTTCACATGTTTTGCCTACTTTAGTCCATCTGTCTGGTCAACCCCTTTATCTCTGGCGGTTGGCTCCTCCCACTTGTTTCTGCCACTTTTGAAAAATGCCTATGGATATTTCTGCTCGAGACTCATGGCCCCCACACCTTGAGTGTAGGTCAAGCGGTCAAGCAGTGGCATCGCTGTGAGAGTTGAGCAGATGGTATCCGAGGCAATGCCAGCTTGTTTTCCATTGCCCCTCATGGCACCCCTATCCTATGGGATTCTCAACCTTAACTTATTGACAGATTAATAGGGCAAGCACTGCCAATATGGGCTCCATTTGTGTCACAATGACTATATAAAAATCAAGTATTTATTGGCTATAGAAGGCATTTTTATACTATGACTAGGTTTTTTTTTTTTTTTTTTTTTTTGGTTTT
>NW_004949108.1:1794361-1823238 GCF_000317375.1 Microtus ochrogaster | reverse complement strand
CTAGCTCTGTAGACCAGGCTGGTCTCGAACTCACAGAGATCCACCTGCCTCTGCCTCCCGAGTGCTGGGATTAAAGGCGTGCGCCACCACCGCCCCGCTATGACTAGTTTTCTATTAGACTTGATTCCCATTGATTCAAAGTAACTTAAACAAGTTCTTGCCCCACGTCTACACCACCAGTCCCATCAATAAAAGTCCATTTACCTTTGAATTATAGGAATAAGTTTTTTTTTTTAATTTAACCATGATGGGAACTAAGGACAGCATCAGGACATATTTAGGTCTTCTATGATACAGGACTTTCATTAGTGTGTACTTTCAGTTGGTACATATCGGACATTAGAATGTGTACTTTGTCTGTTTACACACACACACACAAGTGCTCCAGCACACATACACACAACACTGCTCAAAACACTGCACAGTGCAGCCCTCATCTTTTCTGAGCCCCGACCCCTGTGTCCCTCAGCGACACTCTGCAGTGCGTTTCAGTGTCACTCTGAGCTCTAATCTCCACTACAGGCCATACCAAGACTCCAGAGTCCTACTGACAAAAGCCAAAGTCCTTAGCTATCTTCCAGAACCATCTGACCCTCCCCTCTGGGCTTGCTCCCTCCTGCTCTCCCTGAAGCACAAGTCATGGGGTGATTCATTGCTCCCTCAACAACACTGGACCCCGTGACAAATGAGGAAATCATTGTCTCTGGTTGTCGCTCAGGCTCTTCTATAAAATGAGGATAGTGATAGTGACCAACTTGTAACACATGGTGAGTGGGAAGATTAAGGGAGAGAATTCTTTTTTAAGCATTTGGTGTACTATCTAGATAGTGGTGACCAATAAATATGTATGGGGTTTCAAGGACCTTTGGGTGTTTCATTAATGCTACACTGTAAACTGTTCATCTTGCCTTCCACAGCTATGGATACAGGAGTCATTGGCCAGGGTGCCCTGGCATCCCACCCGGATCCCACTGCCTGAGTAGTGGGGTCAGTGCAGTGAGCCTCAGAGTTTGGAAGCACTTCGGGAACACATCCCAGGTACCGTGCCTAGAAGTTCTTGATAAACACATCTCCCTCCCTGTTATTTGTGTGATGCCTGAGAGCAGGGGCGACTCTGTTAGTCATCCCTTTTTCCAGGATCCCAGCCAGACCCAGAACGGAACAGGTGTTCAGGAAATTTATGTTGTTTAACTGGCTTCCTCCTTTTTCGTTTTCATCCCTACTTCTTTTCTAACCCCCCCTCCAAATCCCACATTAAAAATTCTTACACTTTTATTTTTATCTGCAACTCTTATTGAACCATTACTTATGATACTCAGTCTAAAAACAGTATAGTTTTAAAAGCACAGCCCGAATAGTAATTTATGCCCATCTCTTGTGCACAGTGTACCATGGATCCCAGTTTTCTTTCTCCTTTTACCCCCTAAGCCCCTTAGTATCAAACACCCTCCTCTGGCCCTTACCAGGCCACACCTCAAACACAGCAATCAGCTCTTCTGTGTCCACAGGCACAGCCTGGAGAGCCTTTGGCTCCCCCTTCCTTCTCCCCAAGCCTCACCTCATTTTCCCCCTTATCAACCTGTTTCCCTGGGTTACCAAAGGAGTAGACCCCTTGAGGATTTCATTCTGTTTGCCCCTGGGGTTTTTCTAGAGAGACTGTTTCCACTTGTGGTTGGTTTTCTCCCCTTGAGAATCCAGCGGGAAGGACTTAGCTAGAGAAGGAGAGGAGCAGCTAGGGCTCTGCCTTGGTCAGGGTTGGTGGGAAAGAGGGTGTTACAGAATCTAACACATCTGTATGTTTTGACCACTGCTCTGTGGCTTTGCCATACATGCAGATATAGGTTCAGGGATAGATCATATTCATAAACATAAACCATTCTCAGACATTTCACTCTGTGCATTTCAACCTTCCTAATGCTGTGACTCTTTGCCACAGTTCCTCAGGTTGTGGTGACCCCCAAACCACAAAATTGTTTTCATTGCTACTTCATTAACTGTCATTTTGCTACTGTTATGAATCATAACATAAATATCTGATCTGCATGGTATCTGATAGGCAACCCCAGTGAAAGGGTCGTCGTCTTCCAAAGGGGTCTTGACCCACAGTTAAGAACCACAGCCTTAACTTTTTCAACTGCCACTCTTCCACTGCTTCCTTCCTGGTCCAAGGCTTGAGATTTCCTTGTCACTTAGGAGAAGCTTCCCCAATCCAGCCACCTTGTCCCAAATGGCACAGCCCCCTTTGTTTTTGTAAGGTGGGTGTTTTTTCCGTTGTGTGTATACACCACAGTTCTGCTACCCACTCCTGCACCGACAGATACTTGGGTGGGTCTGTATAGGGACCACACTGCAGTGTGGTGTGTGAGAGGTCAAGGTCAGGTGTCTCCTGGAACAACTGACTTTGTTTCCCTCAAATATGCAACTGGAAGTGAAGTTTCTGGATGGCCCGCCTGCGCACTGAAGAATGACAGAGTTCTCCTAAGGCGGAAGTATGAAGCGTGTACACAGGACCCTGGAGTTTAGGGCGACCTGTCCTGTGCAGCTTCGCATCAGTGAGGCCTGCTATTGGCATGCATGTGTTGTTACATGCTATTGAGTTGCTGAAGTTTGAGAGAGAAATGGGGAGGGTCTCATGAAACCCCACATGCTAGAAGTTCTGTCCCACTGCTATTGGATAAGGGAGTCATCTGACTGCAGAGATGACAGCCAATGCACAAAGCTCACCAGTGGGTGGGACCAAAGCTGAAATCCTGGGGCAGAGGTCCAGGTCAAGGATTGGCACTTGTCTTAGTGAATTACATTGTCCAGGTAGGGTTTGAATGCAGAAAAGGCTGGAGGGATAGGGAAGGAATGGTAGTGGGGACAGGTCCTCAGAAAGCCACGCTGATCCCATGCTCAAGCTCTGGATTACTACAGCAAAAACTCTGGAACTTACTCTACACACATGCAGCTTGTCTTTGGTTTCTCCTCTATCAGCAGCTACCAACTCTGCTGAGGCTTAGCTGCTGTGACCATGTAGGAAAAAAAGGGTAACATCCATAGCCATCCACATTCCTCTCTCCCCTCCCTCTCTCAAATGCATGTGTGCAGGCATATCTCACTATTTTGAAGGAGTCTGTAGTACATTTTCACAAGGATCCTCCATCCCTGTGGGCTAGGAAATTAGATCTGATCTAGCTAATTATTATTTTTCTCACCAGGAATACCACAGTTGTAATCTCTTTAGAAGATAAAGAAGACAGCTCTAAAATTGTTAGCAAGAGATATTGCTTTGCTGCTTGCTAACGTATGGCTCGTGGTGAGTCAAAGTGTTGCTGTAAGGGCATAAGACTCGATATGTCAATCAAGCTATCATGAGATCCTCGAGCACATCATTTCTTACTCTCTGCCTACTTTTCCAACCAGTGAATAGGAAGAGTACGATGTTAGAGAAGGGTAGCCACCAGAGAGCTCCGGCTTCACGGTGGAGAGCCAAAACTCAGAACAAATATTGACCACGGACATCGAGCATCAGAAGAACCACCAGGCTTTTCTCTATTGTGGGAAATAGCTAGGAAGCTTTTCACAACACTTGACAATCTCAGTATGGCAGTCAGAAGAAAACAAGTTAAGGAATATTCAATATTCTTTATGCCTCACTAGTATGCAGACACTCACCAAGGTCAAGGCCATTCTGAAGGCATTGTGGGCCTGCCTAGTGGAATTCAGGAACACTGGGTCATGAGGAAGAAGTTTTATGGAGGACAGAAAAATAAATCAAAGCAAGCAGGTATAGAGCATGAAATGGGAGAAGTAAGTCTCCAATCTAAATCTTACCAAGGTAGGGGGCCTTCATGGGTCTCAGAACAGAAGAACCAAAAATCAATATCAAGACAGAAGGCCCAGCTAGGAAGGTTGTTAGCAATAATGCAATTTACCACAAAGACCCTTAATCTTCACTGGGTTTCTGACCTCACGCCTCTCTTCTAACCTATTGGGTACCGGCACAGAGCTAGCCTGTATCACTGAAGCTTTAGGATGAGCGTGAAGGGTTTCCTTTCTAAGGTCTTAGTTCCTCTTACAAGTCAAGAAACAAAATCAGGCAGAAAATGTAGAGGTGAATGGTCCCAGATGACAGTGGAGCCATTAGTCCTTAGTTTGGAAACCCTCCCACCCCAAGGTGGAGGTACTTTCAGATTTTTCCTGATGGGTAAAGGGGACACTCTGAGCACGACACTTAGTGGCACTTTCCTCTCATTTTTAGTACCAGGAATTGAACACAAAGTCTTATACACCTAGGCAAACTCTCTACTCCTGAGTTATACCTTCAGCCTTTTTATTTCCACTTTGAGGCAGAATTTTCCTAAGTTGCTGGAGTAGGCCTTGAACCCATGATTCTCCTGTCTCAGCCTCCTGATTAGCAGAGTTACTGGGCTTTGTCATCAGGCCTGGCACACAGGATGGTGGTCTTGATCATGAGCTCTGCAACCAGAGAAGCTGTCAGCATAGCCAGGACCACCTCAGCAAGAACACAGCAGTCTCTGGCACAAGCCCTCCCCAGACAGCCTCATTAGCATCAGGCCTAGCATTCTCTGAATACAGCCCCTTCACCTCACATCACATGGGCAGAAATGTCTTCAAAGATGCCACTAAGACATTGAAGGACTAAGGGGTGAGGCTAGAGGATACTTTGACGACAATTACGACTATCTGGTTGCGGGTAACTTTCTAAGTCTCCAATCTTAAGCTAGCTCGGTGGTTTGAGAAGGCGCACTAACCCTCAGCCCACAGCCTAATTTGAAAGTACAGGCATAGCACTGTGGATTTACAGCTCCCGTTCTCCCCAGCCTGTCTCAGATCCTGCCTCTTCCCTGGCTGTTGCTCTGGTCCCCACCCTTTTCTAAGACAACAACCTGCTCACAGTGTGTCCACAGCTCAACATGGGATGGACCATGACTCATCTGTTCTGTCCTAGCAGAGAGAACCCTATTGCCAATAGTGATCACTGATGACAACGTACCCCCTCACTTATTTCTCACTGAGAGCAGTGCAAGGCATGCTGCAGTTTTAGCAATGGGTGGGCTGATCTGTGTGGAGCTGGGCCTCTTTCCTACAGACTGTACAGTTGAAACACCATGATGCCAGATTGTCCTCAGGGGCTGGAAGTAGATCAAATGAAAGCAACCCACCTCATCAGACCACCACACCACCACTCACCTTCCCTACCATTGACTACCAGATGGCCCCAAATCTCACCAATCCAACTCTTTAACATCTCAGAGATGGCGGTGCTTCTGCCCAATGCTGCTGGGGTCGGTTAAATCCAGGCCTTCATTCCAACCTCCTCACTCCTGTCTCTGAGGTACCCACACGTCCTGTTCTGATGGGTAGTGTCTCTGGTCAGCTTGATATGACTCTTGGCATGCCCATGGATTTATCTCAGTTATGTTCATTGATATGGGAAGAGCCATTTTAATTGTGGGCAGAACTATTTCATGGATCGAGCCCTGGACCAAATGAAAAGGAGAAAGGATGCTAAGTACAGGCCTTGCATGTTTCTTGGCTGTGGATGCTGTGTGACCATTTCCTGCAAGCTCACACTGTTGTAATTTCCACATTGTTATGGACTATAACCTACAGCTGAGCAGAATAAACCCTTCCTTAAGTCGCTCTTGCCAGGGTATGTTACCACAGCAACAGAAAAGGAACTGAGATGCCCTCCATCTCGCTCTGCGAGTGACTGATCCTTATAGCTTACAGAACTACCATGACCCTCCCAGGAGAAAACTGCTTCCCAGCAGCACTTCCAAATTTGCTTGGATTTCTTATTCTGGCATCATGAGTGCCTAGAGATAAGACCTACCTCATTTCCAGCATCCTCCCAAGACCCTCTGGGCTCAGGCACATTGGTCAAAGGCTCATGCATTTCTGGTCACAATATCCATCTGTCAAATCTCCATCACAGCCTTGCCTAATTGAGGGCTATGTCTCCACTCACTTGAACACTATCTCCTTTAAAGAACAGCCCCAGAGAAAGTGATTAGTCTGAATTCAAACAATTCCTCGCTAACATTAAGCATCTGTTACCATGTGTTGTCATCTGGAGTCCTCATCCCTGCCTTTGCTGTTAGACTAGACACATCCCTCTTTGAGAGGAGAAACTGTTTCATTGATTTGTGACTCCTCAGAGCTTAATCCTCTGGCTCAATAAATGACCGCAATATGCATGAACTATTAGAGAAAGTGGTGACAGGTACTAGATGTCCTGCTGAGTTTAACCATCAGCTTGATACAGCCTAGAGTCACAAGAGAGGAGAGCCACAGAAAAAGATGCGTCTAGGTCAGACCGGTCCATGGGTGATGTCTTGATGGCTATTTGATGTAGGAGGGCCCAGCCTACTTGCGGGTGGCACAATACCTAGGCAAGTGCTCCTGGACTATGTACAAAAACTAGCTGAAGACACCCAAGTGAGCAGCATCCCCCATGGTTCCAGATGTATTCCCTTGGATGTGGGCAAATCTCTTGGCCAGAAGTAACGCTGTGTGAAATAGCAAACAGGTCTGATATATAGTTTCTGTCTTGACTTCCCTCAAAGATGGACTCTAATCTGGAGTGGTAAACTAAATAAACCTTTTCTCCCCAGCGAAGATTTCGGTCAAGGATTTTTAATCATATCAACAGATGTCTAACTAGAAAATCATAGATAAGAGAGCAGAGTAAAATGAGTCTATGAATCATGAGTGACAAGAGCAGCACCCCTCTGATCAAGTCAATGGTTGCTTATCTGTCATGTGTAAGTACAGAACTCACCTCTGTCTTTTCACTGCCCGGGTTCTGCAGCTTCATCTACTGCCATGCCTTCCTTAATTCCTCCCTACTCAGGCCTTATTCTGTTTCCAAGTCAGAGCCAATCCCATGGGCTAGAGATCACACATGGGACATCCTACCTGGATTTCTCCTTCAGTAACATCTAAGATTTAGAATGTTTAAATTCCTATTTCTTCAATTCAGTCATTTGCATTCCCTTCCTCAATGGTATATTCTTTGTGTGAACATGAGAATCCTACTTCTTCTAACTTTCAAATCTTTATTCAGACGAGCCTAGAGCTGCCAGTTGCCATGTATGTCTGCCATGCCCAGTTTCTCCTCCCCCACGGGCACTCTTGTAGATCAGGTGGTAGCTGTGATAGCCACAGCTTGTCCCAGGTTTCCTGGCTTGTCCTGGGTCTTCTACTTCTGTTCCTTGTAATCCCACCACCCTGATGAGGAGATCCTGCCCCTGTTCCCTATTGCCTCCTGCCAGTGTAAACTCGTTAAAGATGCTCAGCTCCTGTCCTATCTCTCACTTGCTCAGCTGTCAACCTTTAACTTCCTCCATCCTACCCCTGTCGTCTCCAATTCTGTGACACTGCCTTCACCTGCTCGGAGACACCGCGCCTTCTGGGACTCCAGGCTGTTTGGCACACGGCAGAAAATTCCGTGTGAAACACCCATTTGTTCTTCCTTTATAGCCTGCAAGTCTTGTACCTCAGCTCATTATGTCACCTTCTGGGGGAAGCATCTGCCACTGCTGGGTAGGGCCCTCCCCACTCCCCACATGTTTCCTTGGGATCCCCTGTTCCTGCAGCATGACATTTACCAAATAATTCTGGTTTCCTGGCACCACTGGATGACCAAGCGTTGGGAGGGGGCTTGGTCACTGAACATAAAGGCTATTCAAGCTATATATTGCCAGTGTTTTTTCGTGGTTTTTGGAAGCCCAGTCCATCATGGTCAGTGGACAAAGGATTTGCTGAGCTTTCTAAACCAAGTATTTCAACTGTCTTGATGTCTGCTCAGCTCAGAAAACACTTCCACCATTCTCCTAATATAGAATGCTATTTTCCCCCGTTGGAAGCGTAGCTATGGTTTTCATAGGCTGCATCATGCCAGTGAATACTCTTCACATATTGCTGGTAGGAGTTTAAAGGGATCCAACCCTTTTGGAAAGCAACTTGGAAATATGTATCAGGGACCTTAAAAATGTCCCCTGGGTGTAATAATATTACTTTTTTATCCTTATGGGAAAGAGATAGAGACAGAGAAACCTTTCGAGTGAAGACTCTCATGGTTTTGCCTACAGAGAACAGCATTGATCATCAACCAAAGGGAATGTCCACACAGTGATTTCTAGCTGATATAAATATGATGTCATTAGCAGTTGCCTGACGCATGTTAATTGAAGAAAGGAGGTTTTGAGATCTTATCTCCACGAGGTGACAGCTGGGAATATGCTCATACTCTGGGGACCACTTTTGCACACGATGTTCTAATACAGCAGTGTTGATGGGATGCAATTAATGATAGAGTTCCCCATATTTCTAGATTAAACACATTTCAGCAATGACTGTTTGCTTTTAGGGTAAGCATATTTATTTTTGAAAAGTGTTCCTTGATAATATAGACGAGATCGTGGTAAAACAGTGAGATGTTTTTATAAATAAGAATCAAGGGAAATGCTTCGATATATATTTTTTGAAAGAAATGTTAATGTAAATTAAGCTACAAGAAGTCTTTGCAGAGGTCTAGCAAGGTATTGGAAAGATATAGGATGACCCCCAGATATCTGCCAAGAGAGGGAGGAGTCCAGATAAGAAGGCCTCCTTCAAGAAATCTTTCATTTTCTCAGAGGGAAGTCTGACAAACAGATAATTAGAATCCTCTAAGGAGAGGGGAAAATGTGACATTCACTCAGCATTAAAAATAGTGATCATTACAGCTCAGTGGAATCAGAACCAGGGGAGAAGAGTGGAACCTTGGCAGCCATGTTAGATTGGTAAATATAGAGCGCCAGTCTAGAGAGCTGTGATTGAGTAAATACGTGTTTCAGGAGGCTCTTCCCTAGCATGCTGCCAAGCCCACACTGTCTACTATGGTGTGAAGTCAGAGCTGTGGGGTGTGTGGCAGGAACTGTGAGTCAGTCCCCTCTGTTTTAAACTCTGGAGCCTGATGAGGCCAAAGGTGTTGCCACTCCAACATGAGGTTAGTCTTTCCCCGCAGCCAAGCCGAGAAGCCATCCGCCCCACAGAGACTAGCTACCCAATGCCAAACTTGTGTTTGCACTTCTGGTCAGCCATGGAACTGCTCCCTACTCTGAGTTGAAGCTAGCTCACGGGGGAAGATGCCATAGGTCAAGGGTTTTTACAAGCTCCCTAAGGATGCCTCTGGCATCCGTTCATCATTACAGCACTTTAGGCCTGGGATGTGGCTCCATTGGTAGACTATGAACACATGCAAATCACTCTATTTGGTTCCTAGAACCATATAAACCAGGGTGCACGGCTGTAGTATTCTGGAGGTAGGGGCAGAAGGATCAGAAGTTCATGGTCATTCTCATCTTCATAGCAAAGTCAGCCTAGGCTATGTCTCAAAATGAAACACAGGCCATTGAATATGTGCAACCTGTCATCCTACTGACCACACAACCAGCTGTCCCAGACTACTGTCCATTATTCATGTTAGAAACAGCAAATCACATGATCCATTCAAACATTAGGGCTGAAGAGGAAGAGCCTAAGTCCCAACCTTGTTTGTCTGATATTGTGAGTCTCAAATGAGGACCAGAAATTAACATTTTAATAAGCATCTGGGATTATGACAATGAAGGAAATTATAGATTTTACTGGGAAATGATGTCCTTGGGTCTCTGAGCATGGATTGGGGGGATAGTATTTGCTAAGCTACTGCCAATTTTACAAATAAAATTCAAGGTTCTGGCATCTGGGGACAAGTGGTCCAAGTGTAATATCACTAGATGACAATAAATGCTATATATAGTTAGTCTTGGGTTCCCAGGACTAAATCACCCTTTAGTCAGGGACCAAGGAGCAGAGGCTTGAAATGAGCTCCCCTGGAATGTTGGTTTCTTTCCTGATTGCTGTCTCAGAAAACCTTGCAAGAGCAATTTCAGCAAGAAGGGTTTGTTTGGGCTCTTGGTTTTAAGAAACACAGTCCATCGTTATGGAGCTGTCCTCAGGGCAGGGAATGCCAAGGTGATGAGAATATGTACTTGAAACTCCTAACATCTCAGCCAATCAGGAAGCAGAGACTTCATAGAATGTACCACTGGGCTGTAATATCAATGTCCACCCACAGCTGCCTCCTTCTCTCCAACAGGTTTCTCTCCCTAATGTTTTGACAACCTTTCAAACACAGCTCCCTCATATGAGGACCCAGTTTTCAAACACATGGGCCTATAGGTGGCATTTTCCCACAGAAACCATGATGCCCGGACTAATAGGAATTCACGGTAGAGAACAAAATGGCCCCATCGTATCACCCTGCACACCTTACAGCAGGAGTGCCAGATACTTATCAGGAGTTCCGCTTTAAGAAGAATAATAATAAATTAAAACAAACACTACA
Source organism: Microtus ochrogaster (assembly GCF_000317375.1). NCBI lineage: Eukaryota > Metazoa > Chordata > Mammalia > Rodentia > Cricetidae > Microtus > Microtus ochrogaster. Next base: position 1,812,854 of record NW_004949108.1, on the reverse strand, counting down.
CCCCCCCCCATCCCAAACACTACATCGTGAAGATGAGGCTTCAGAAACAGCTCAATATAGGGACACGTGAAGGTGTGGAGAATGTGCAGCTTGTGGGAGAAAAGAATTGGGAGAGACACGAGAGCTGGGATGTGTCTCCACCATGAGCACAGGAGAGGGTAATTCAGTCTAGTAGGTGTTGCTCTGGAGAGCCAGACCAAAGTCAGTGAGCATGAAATCCTGAATGCCACAGAGACAGACAACTTAGCTGTGTCCCTCTCCATGTCAGGTGTACTGTAGCCACCTCCCAGTAAGTCTGCTGCCCCCCCCCCTCCAGCCACTCTCCACAGGGTTCATCCACTAGAACGATGAGAGGCACCATCCTCTATTCCCCATTATGTCCCTTGACCATACATCTCAGGTTGGGGCAAACTAGTATCTAATGCGTACCCGTTTCCCTCATGTGATGTGGGAATGATTTCTTATTAATAAAGAAACTGCCTAGGCCCATTTCATAGGCCAACCCTTAGGTAGGCGGAGAAAACAGAATAGGATGCTGGGAGAAAGAAGCTGAGTCAGTGAGTCGCCATGATTGTCCCACTGCAGACAGATGCAGGTTAAGATCATTCCTGGTAAGCCAGCTTGTGTGCTACAAAGATTAATAGAAATGGGTTAGATCAATATGTAAGAGGTAGCCAATAAGAGGCTGAAACTAATGGGTCAGGCAGTGTTTAAAAGAATACAGTTTCCGTGTAATTATTTCGGGGCATAAGCTAAGCTAGCCATGTGGGCGGCCGGTTGCCGGGGGACGCAGCCCTGCAGCTCTTATTTCAACACTCATGAAGCTGTATTCGGGCCTAATCATGTTTCATACACATGCCAGACCTGTCCTTGAGAAGGGCAATGGCTGGGGGGCTACAATCTCTCTGGGATCGCGGTTATTTAGCTTACAGCTCCTAGGTGTGAATCAAATGAGGTCTCTGGACCAAACTGAAGACTTCATCCTGAGACAGGCGTGACTAGTGCATGCTTCCAAGAGCCATCCATCTACTGAGGAGAATTCACTCAGCCTAAGGCAATGCCAGGGGCTCTCTCTATGGAAACCACATGGCAACTGGCAACACACTCTCATCTGGGATCCAGGGAGAAAGAACAAAAGTATTGTTTCTTAAAATTCAGCGGTGACCCTTGAAGCAAAAGAAATGCAGCCTTGTTCATTTGAGGAGAGCTGCCAGACAGAACCTTCTGGACTTGACAAAGCCATTGTACTTGTGCTCTCACAGTGGCTGTGCTTACCTCTACAAGACCTGCTTAAGACTGAGCCCACTGGCATCTCAATACGCCTGGGGGAAGGGCTCATGAGAGTCTGAGACAGGTTACGTATCCAGGGGAGGCCATGTCACTTTCTAGAGTGATGTAGGTATGGATAGGTTGTCCGTGTTCCAATAAATAATGCCCCCCCCTTCACACTCACACAATCAACCATAATTAAACTCAGTGGGTTGAAAACAGGATATGAAAGTAGGTGGTTTATTGAAAAGAAAGCAGCAGTGATGGGGTCTGAGTGTAATGGGGAGAGAAAATGATCAAAATTCAATACATAATTGTGTATGAAATCGTCAAGGAACAAAAATTAGACACATATCTCACTGCAGCAGCAGGGGAGGTGGGAGGGCAAGAGGAGGAAGAGGTGGGTAAGGGGAAAGAGGGGGAGAGGAGGAAGAGGAGGAAGGGGAAGAGGAGAAAGAAGAAGAGGATAGGGAAGGTGAGGAGGAAAAATGCTTGTAAGTTGTGGTAGCCTTGGTTGATAGGCAAACGGTGAAAAGGAGGTAAGAGGATTTCAAGTTCAAGGTTAGAGTGGCTAGGGATATACCAGATATAAAAATGCTCATAAAACTAATAAAACCATTTGCAAAGAGGGAAGTGTTCATTTCATGTCCCCCAGAGTCACAGCACTCTAGGAAAGATAAAGGACCATCTCCCTTGGCCCCCATGTCTCCAGGGACAGAGATGGGAACCCCTCAGCTGACGTGACCAGCCCATGGGAACTGAACTACAGCTCTTCCAGACCTTGACCTCCTGCTCTCTGGGACTTCTGAGATGATCAGGTGCCCAACTCACCTGCAAAGTGTGTGTGCGTGCACTTCTGGGTCCTCCATTTCCTGCTCAGAGGCTGTGTCCACCTGGGCTATGCTCAGGGATGAGGTGGGGGCAACATGCGTGGGATAAACAGCTTCGTAATCCAGTTACCCCAGAGAACATCTCCACCCCAAGGTTTTCCTCTGAGAGGGCTGTGCAAAGGTTCCATGCCCAATGTCACTGCTTCACTTACGTGCAGTGACAACATTTACCCCCGGCTCCAAATTCTCCATACATCTTTCACTTTAGCCCAAAGCATTGGCCTGCTATGTCCTGCCCTTCCTAGGTTCCCTGCCTGGCCTTAGTTAGCATCCTCATGGTTTAAAGGACAACCAGGCATGTGTGAGGAAGGAGTTTGCTCTGGACAACCAAGTCTCAGAAGAACTCAGCAAGAGCCCATCTTGCTGCCCCACGGCCTCTGTCAATAATAACCCTGGTCTCTGCCCTGTTCCTGGTGACACTTTCACTTTGAAGAGCAATGTGGGAAAGTGTCACCGCTCTGCTCTTCTAGGCATCCGCAGAGCTGCATTAAGGGTTGTTTTCTGGTTAACTCTTGGCACCGCTGCACAGTAATCAGGGAGTGGTCTGAGTCTTGGCTTCTGGCTCCATGCTGCTACTTACACATGTGTTCCTCCGACCACAATACCTCCCAGCAACCCAAATCATGGCTGGGAATATCACATTCCCACACAGAGAGCCTGGTTCCTATTCTGCTGGCTCTCCCATAATGCACAGCCTTGTGGACATAAACAAGGTCTCCTCCCATGCCTGGAACATCTCAACATTTCCTTTTCGTCAGAGACTACGGGTCTGAGATTGAGTGGTTGGCAGCCCAGGATGCCACATTGTACACACAGCACCTATCATGAGTCTGACCTCCTCTGGGGTCTTGTGTGTGGCCAAGAGTTGACACTACTATCTCATCGAAGACGGTCCGGCAGCGTGGAGATTGAGGGTGCTCAAGCTGACAGGAGAGAGGGGAGTTTCCGATTGTGTTGGCTTAGGCACCCAGGTTCCTCCTGGGAAGGTGAGTAGCCTCCAGCAAGAACCCCTTCTCAGGTCATATGGGCATCTCAGGGCATCTCTTCAGAATAGACCTTCCATGCCCCTACAGCAGACTCAGCAAGGATAGTAAGCAGCAAGCTCTACCTACAAGCAGCTCTTACTGCAATAGTTCTAAGTTCCTTTTAGTTTAGGAATAATACAATGATGCAGACTTAAAACCAAAGTGTGTATATTGTCCACAGGACCCGATTAAACAAAATGCATACTGTGTCTATCATATACAATCATATCTGTGAATACATATCAGTCTGTGGTAATGAAACCAATCCAGGCAATAGAATCTAGAGTTAATGTCTTTTTTAAAAAAAAATAACATTTTTCCATTTGTTTTACATACAAGCCAGTTTCTCCTCCCTCCTCTTCTCTCATCCCCTGCCCTTTCCCATCTTCCCCCTCCCCTATCACTTCTCCATCTCTGTTCAGAAAGGGGCAGGCCTCCCATAGACTTGCACAAAGCATGGTACATCAAGTTGAGGCAGGACCGAGCTCCTCCCCTTCCATCGAGGTGGGACCAGGCAATCCAGCATGGGGACCAGGTTACCAAAACCCAGCTAATGGCCAGGGAGAGGTCCTGCTCTCACTGTGAGAAGCCTTACTAAGAGACCAAACCACATGATCGCCACACACATGCAGAGGGACTAGGTTGCTCCCTTGCACGCTCCCTGATGGATGGTCCAGCATCCATGAGCTCCTGTGAGCTCAGGTCAGCTGTCTCTGTAGGCTTCCCCATCATGAACCCCCTGACTTTTTTTTTTTTACATTCCCTCCTCCCTTTCTTCTGCAAGACTCTCAGAGCTCAATGAAGTGCTTGTCTATGGATCTCTGCCTATGCTTCCTTCAGTTACTAGACAGAGAATCTCTGATGGCAATTAGGAAAGTCACCAACATGCTTACAGTAGAAGGCCAGTTCAGGCACCGTCTCCACCATTGCTAGGAGTCTTTGTTTGGGCCATTCTTGTGAGTTCCTGGGAGTTTCCCTGGCACCAGGTTTCTCCCTAACCTCCAAATTCCCATCAAGACATGTCTTTTATTATTCTCCCTATCCATCCTGCCTCCATCCTGCCTCCTGCACCCATCCCGCCTAACCCACTCCCTCTAGTTCCTTCCACCCTCCCAACCCTCACCCCAGTTTACCCAGGAGATCTTTTCTACTTTCCTTTTCCAGGAAAATCCATGTATCTCTCTTTGGGCCCTTCTGTTATCTACCCTCTCTATCCTTATTCCTCATAACCACCTACGAGTGAGGATACACCATGTCTTTCTGGGTCTGGGTTACCTCACTCAGAATAACTTTTTCAAATTCCGTCCATTTGCCTGCAAGTTTCATGAGGTTATCGTAAAAGAACCATGCAGGTATGATGTAAACAGGCTCTGTAAGGGTAGATGAATGTGCTTGGCACTAAGAGTACAGAATCAACACATGCATGTAGGAAAAAGCTTCACGAGAGAGATGACAATTGACCGTGATGCTTTAAGAATTCTCAGAATAGATTCTTGGAAATACCAGGAAGCCTAAGCTCCAGGCAGCTTTTGAGGATACATGGCTTGGTCGATTTTTCTGGCAAGAATAGGAGGTTTTAAAACCTCCACATTTAAAGCCGTGTTGGTTAAAATGTCCATTACAGGCATACGTGATATCCCAATGAATCTGGACTTTACTCTTTAATATCTTTGTTAAATTAATAGCAGTCATTTCACTATTGTCAACAGAGCTAGTGTCTTTTATTTTTTCAGTTGTCAAGAACTAAACGTTGTATTGATATCATCGACCTTGTACCCTGACTCCTTGCTAAGTATCCTTTATTGTCTTTTTTTTAACACTTGTTTTTGTTTTTCTAGATCTTGGATCATCACCCTGTCTGTTCTAATTTCCTTTTGGTTTTTCTGGCAGACACTGTGACCAAACGCAGCTTACAGAAAGACAGGGTTGGTTTGGTATACACTTCCAGGCTATAGTACAACAGTGAGGGAAGTCAGGGCAGGAACTGAAGCAGAAACTATGGAGGAATGCTGCTTGCTGGCTCCCTTGCAGGCTCATACTCTGCTCGCTAGCTTTTCTAAACAGTTTAGGATCCCCAGCCTAGGGACTGTACTGCCCACAGTGGGCTTGGCCCTTCTATAGACACTAACAATCAAGACAATCAGCCGTAGACACAGCCATGGGCCAATCTGATCTGGGCAATTTGTTAACTGAGACTCTGTTCTGAGATCTCAGAGTCCAGCCTATATCTAGTTAACAGTTTAAGCTAACTAGGACACCAACTATAAACAATGAGAGTTTCCTCATAGCCCTTACTTTTCTTCTGTATATATATATATATATATATATATATATATATATATATATATATGTATCTATCTATGTCTATATAATTTTTATTGAGTTCTATATTTTTCTCTACTCCCCTCCCTGCCTCTCTCCTCCCCTTCTATCCTCTCCCATGGTCCCCATGCTCCCAATTTACTCAGGAGATCTTGTCTTTTTCTACTTCCCATGTAGATTAGATTCATGTATGTCCCTCTTAGGGTCCTCGTTGTCTAGGTTCCCTTATGATTTGTAGGCTGCTTTTTTTTTGGCTTTATGTCTAAAGGCCACTTGTGGGTGAGTACATATTATATTTGTCTTTCTGGGTCTGGGTTACGTGACTCAATATGTTGTTTTCTAGATCTATCCATTTGCCCACAAATTTCAAGATGCCATTGGTTTTTTTTCTGCTGTGGAATACTCCATTGTGTAAATGTACCAAATTTTCCATATCCATTCTTCAGTCGAGGGACATTTAAGTTGTTTCTAGGTTCTGGCTATGACAAACAATGCTGCTATGAACATAGTTGAGCACATGTCCTTGTGTTACAATTAAGCATCCTTTGGGTATATACCCAAAAGTGGTATTGCGGGGTATTGAGGAAGGTTGTTTCCTAATTTTATGAGAAATCACCATACTGATATCCAAAGGGGCTGTACAAGTTTGCACTCTGACCAGCAATGCAGAAGTGTTCCCCTTACCCTGCAATGCAAATCAAAACCACTCTTGAGATTCCATCTTACACCTGTAAGAATGGCCAAGACCAAAAGCACTGATGACTTTTCTTGTCTTATGTCTTTACCTACCATCTCTAATTCTTTGTCACTCCACAATGATGATCCTTTTGCTCATGCCCAGGTCCTTGTGTTTTCTCTTTCACTTACATGTTCATGTTTAACACTGGTGTTTCTATTTGAGTCAGTCGTTACTAAGGAATAACTTGGGAAAGGTGTCAGAGGCCTCTTCAGTATATGAACTTTGAACTTGACATCTCTTTTGTTCTTTATATTTTAACACACTGACTTTTTGTTCATTCTTAAAGGTACCACATTTTCCATTTCTTGTCACTTAACCCTTTTTTTGTGAGGTTCCTTCCTTCCTTCCTTCCTTCCTTCCTTCCTTCCTTCCTTCCTTCCTTCCTTCCTTCCTTCCAGAATGCATTTCATGTGCCACATTCTCACAGAAGCTTCTCCTGATCCTGACCATACCATAGCTTTGTCTTACCATGTAATCCACTTTCTCTCAGCATGCTATACCCCTTTGCTGAAAATTTTTGTTGTTGTTTTTAGTAATAAACTAAGTTTTTTTCTAATTATACACAAACTACTCACAAATGGTGAACACAACATCACTCTACCCAGCACCTACATATACACACGTGTGTGATTCATAGCGGCAGATCAATTTTCCAAAGCCTGAGTTTAGAGGTGTTGAGAAAAGTACCAGTTTAATTGAAAGAATGATTGATGGTTGACAACTTACTCAATAACATTTCCTACAATTGAGCATCACCTAACTTCATAGTCTTAAGAGGTGGCAATTTTCCAGACTTTTGGGAAATTTCTAGTTTCCTTAGAGTTGGCAAAGCCATCATGAGAAGATCTTGTTCTGATCTGTATTATTAATACGGGCAAATAATTCATAGAAATCACCAGCTCCTCATCTTGTTTCTTTCTCTAGTCTCAGCTTCTATGTCCTCCTGTTGCTTTCCTTCCTAACAACCCAGAGCTAAGACCTGAGTACAGCCGGTATATGGGCCCATCTGCACAGTAACAGCAGTGCCATGGTGGTGGCTCCTGGGTGTTATTCCACGCATTTTAATGTGTTTACCAATTTAACCTGTGGCACAGTTTGCTAGTGAAAATAGACACACACACACACACGATACTAATTACCTTGTCTAAGATTCTATGCTAGCTTCCCTCAACACAACTCTGATAATCTTAATACCTATCCTTCCTATAAAAAGAAAAATGATGTTGACCTGGATCCCAGCTGTTTTAGGCTCAGATATGGCCGTAGACAGCAGCCCAGGCCTGGACGTCACAGTCATCCCAGGTGACAAGCAGACCACCATCAGCCCATCTCCTGCAGCCCCTTGCTTCTTCACAACTGCTCTCACCACAGCGCGTGAGCCATTCTGCCTCTTTTGCTCCCTTTTCACCACCGTATACTCGCTCATCATAGATGAAGGAGTGGAGTGGGGATTTTGTTTACTTGTTTTCTTTTTAATTAATTTGGAGGGTGAGGGTGGATATGGAGGGACTGAGAGGTGAGTGAGTTTGGGGTACATGATGTGAAATTTTCCAAGAATAAGTAAAGAATTATATTTTTAAAAGAAAAGGAGAAGGGCAGGAAGGAAAAGCAGGAAGGAAGGAAAGGCAAGGAAGAAAGAGGGAATGATATGCAGGAAGGCAAGGAAGGGAAGGAAAGAGAAATTGGGTAAAAACAAAATTCCGAGGAAGAGCCCTTAATTCCATAGAGGCGTCTCACACTGTAGGGCTTTAAAAGCACCTTTTTCTTAGACTTTCTCAGGTTACATACAGCTTGGTATCTAAAAACAAATCTGGGGGTGGGATTGAAGGTATAGCTCAGAGCATGTCTTTGGGTTTGATCCCCAGCACTACATAAAAGAGGACAAACAGGAAGAAACAGGTGTTAAAACAATTTTTAATGTTTCTTGCTCTAATAAAATGCTTCAGATACACCACAAGCTGTGGACCAGAAGAACAAGTTCTAGTTCTAAGGCACTATTCTTCCAAGCTGATAATAAGTTTCATTTCAAGGTCTCGGAAATCAAGGAGGTGGGATTCAGGACCCAGCGAGTTTGTTTAGAATGAGTTGGTTTAAAACCTTCAGCAGGCCCACCCTGACTTCCTCCTCCACACCACCACCACTTCTTCATGGGTTAAAGATAAAATCTATAGGTAAACTGAGGAACAGTGATAGAGCACGGAGGTGTCTTCTGGCTAAGGATCAAGACTCGGATCTGCTGTGTGGTGAAGAGCCTGCACACCCCACACTCATGAAGCAGAAGCAAGAGGATTGCTGAAATTCAGATATAAGACACCAGCCTGGGCCACATAGCAAACACTTTGGATCTAATGATCAAAACCAGGAAACAAGACAATGTGCCCTAAAATGCAGATCATGGCTTTGTTGATTCTTTTGGTAAACAGGCTAGTAATGAATGAATTAAAAACAAACAAACAAACATCGCTAAGGGTTGGATGAACAGCTCAGTGACCGAGGCCCTTACCTAACCTGTAGAAAGCCTGGGGCTCAATCCGCAGCACTTGATAATGGTACCAATATAAGATGTTGTATCTTCTAGGATTTCTTTAGAGAACACAAACTTATTCACTAGGCGTATAAGTCAAAACAAGCCCTACTTAAGGATGTATTAAACACGGGGCTTGGCCAGGTCCTCAGATCATGAATAGGCTCTCCATTTGTCCTGTTGAGACCGGTAGACAACATCCCAGCACCGTGAAGCTGTGTATTAAACTCAAGGCCCACTGTCTACACTGCACAGCTGACGCCTGCTCTGTCTATCAATTAAAAAGGTAGGCTGCCACCATTATTTATGAGTGTGGCCCCAAAGTCCCTGGAAGATGTCAAAGCAGGGGTCAACTTCAGGGATGAAATCCACAGCAATGCTAGCTGCTGGTGTTCAAAGATGGACAGTGTTTGGCTGATTATGTGAAATTCCTAAAGTTGTTCCTCTCTGCATGTCAGTTTTCCCGGGCACAGTTCTCTATGCACTGAATTTTGTTTTCATTGACACTCACTAAAAGGGTTTGAATCCACCACACTCTGCACACAGACCCAGCAAGGAGGGTCTTCTAGAAGTGTATCCCAAGTCCTTTGCAAACTCCCCTCGGGAGCAAGAAGTAACTCCAGACAATGTCTATTATCTTTTATAAATCAATTGCCGTATTAGCGGCAGGCATTCAGGGGCTGGCGGTACATGCTTTTCTTGGCCAAGAATTAATCAGGTTTGAGCTCCTTAATAAAACTCGGCTAGGAGCAAATTCTTTCTTAAGACAGTTTATGTTTCAAAATGGCAACATGGTGTTCCTCTGCATTCAGAAAGTCGACTTCAGGAAATTATATTTTCAGCCTCTTGTGCCAATATCCCAGGAACCCAGGAATGATGAACCGTGAACTCCTGCCTGAGGAAGTCTCCACAGAGGACCCAACAGTTGGGTTTTAACCTACATGTCCAAGACTGACCTAAAACTCATAGGGATTCTTGGCTTCAATATTTTACATAATATTTAAATATATAATAAATATTTTACATTGACTTAAGAATTCTACCCTGGGCTGAGGATGGGTCACAGCTGAAAGAGTGCTTGCCAAGCACGGGCAAAGCCCCAGGTTTGGTCCCAGCACTGTAATGAACCAGGCGTCCCGGTACACAACTCTCCTATAATTCTAACACTTCACAGTCTGAGCAGTGGGACCTCAAGTTCAAGGCCACCCTTGGATGTATAGCTAGTGTGAGGTCAACCTGGGCTATGGGAGCCTCTGGCTCAAGAAGAAAAATAACTAATTATTAAAAATTAATTTTAAACACAGAAGCCTATCCTGATGTAAAACACCTGCTGGCTGCGGGACACCGCAGAGAGCTGCCTGAGGAGCACAGACACGGGCTGGTTCGTTCCAAAGCACATTTTCAAGCTCAGCTGGTTCCAGGACAAACACACACAATGGGCACAGACTCTCTTTTCTGAAGCGGACACGCCTACGCCGGATAGCAGGGCCAGAAGCTGAATATACAAACAGACACTAGGCAGATGAGAGCTAAAAATAGAACTTTGACCATCAGCCTGCAGCACCTCATCCAGGAAGCCAGCCCCCTTGTCACCACAAACAGCCCAGCAGTCCAGCCTTTGGTCAGCCACACTGAGAAAGCTGTCCTGCTATTCCAATGGCCAGTCAGGCTAGTAACAGATATTTGTGAAGTTAGCCCCCCCATGGCTGGGACTTGACCAAACCACTGGAGCAATCTCTAAGTTCTGCTCTGTCTTCTAATTTAGGACCAGTGCAAAGGCTCAGTGATGCCCTGCTTCTAGCTAACTGTTTCTGGCTTCCCAGGCCACCAGCCTCTAGCCAGGACCCACATAGTGTGGGTCTTCTCCGTTTGCTTCTTGGAAAGTTCTGGTGCTCCTTGTGATTCCTCCAGACAGCCCTGGCAGTTGACTCCTTGGCCACCTCAAATGAGCAGACATTGCCTTTCTCCTTGGATGGCCCTGGTTTATTTTTCCAGGTGAAATGCTAGTTGTGAAGGGGAAAGCATAGGTTTGAATGCTAGTCTGGAAAAACCCTTTTCTTTGTCGTATAAAAAAAAAAAACAAACAAACAAACAAAAAAAAAACACCGAGCAAAAATGTTGCTTGCACGGATACCTACTGGGTCTGAAAGCTCTCTCCAGCAGGAATACTCAACCCAGACAACACAAAAACACATGATTCCTACAAAATATACTTTGAATCCTTATGTTTGAGGCACAGATACGTGCACCTATGTTAGAGCAGTGTAATCCACGTATCCTGACAGTGAGAAATTAAAACAAATTTTAATCAACTGTCTTCCAAGAAGACCAACTCACCCCTCTCTTGTATCTAAAAAAAATTTACAAATTATTGTCCGATGAAATACTTTCTTTCCATTGAGCATACAGCCAAAAAATGTAAGAATAAAAATATCCCAGAGATGTGTCAAGTAGTTAATTAACAAAAAATGTTGTGCTTTTCTTTTAGATGTTGGTGGTATTTGTGCTTCTTACTTGCGAAACTTGGTTTATTTTCTTATTCTAAATAATTATCTGCTTACATTTTGAGGCTGTAACTTTTTTTTTCTTAAAGAGAAACATCTTACAGCACCAAAAAACAAAACAAAACAACAACTCGGCTCCTAAAACCTTCCTCAAGACTCCGTTACTTAGGATTCTATGTTCTCCAAATTGGAAGGATGGAACACTCACATAAAACGGTTGAAGGAGCCACCAGCTTCTGGCCAGGCTTTGTCTTAGATGCCGGTGAGATCCTCGGAGAACCTTTCCTGTCCTGAGCGGCACAAGATGAAGGGACATCTTTCAGGAATCACTCTTCTACTTTCCCCCTTGGAGGCTCACAGCCCTGCAGTCTTCAGCTTCATTCAAGAGCAAGAGAGGCTGGGGAAGAAGAACGGAGCAAGGGTAAAGGTCTGAGCTCGGGGTCCATGGTGATGAGCCCCTGAGCACTGTTGTCTCTCCTCGGTGAGAGATAGAGAAGCTCGCATGGGCCTGGGGACCGTATTTGCTCCTGTCTGTTTATGGCTCCCTCTCCTGGGATTCTATGAGGTAGGCGGGTAGCTTCAAGGGCTTTGAGTTTGGTCAGTGGAGAGGAATGGGGGGAACAGGAAGGACTGTCGCCTCCCCATGGCTGCCACACAGTGACAGAGGACGAGACACCCCACGCCTACAGTTAGCAAACTAGAGGCCCTAGAAAGTAGATTCTGGTCCACTCATGTAACTGTGGAGGCTTAATGTGTGAGGACTAAATATATAAAGTCCCGGCAAAAGACATATGTTTGAAACCCAATAGGATAATACTAAGAAATGGGGATCTAGGGGCTTAACAGAGATCATGTGAGGTCATGAGGATAAAACCCCAACAATGGGGTTAGAGTCCTTATAAGGAGAGGCTAGAGCTTTCTCTATTTGCCATGTGAGGCGAGTAGAAGGTGGCGGACTATAAGCCAGCAACAAGTCTTCATAAAACGCTGGAACTGCCAGCCCCCTGACCTGAAGTGTCTAGCTAGCCTCTGTAACTACAAAGAACACATGTTTCTTTTTGTTGTTGTTGTTGTTTTTTTTTTGTTTTTCAAGACAGGGTTTCTCTGTGGCTTTGGAGCCTGTCCTGGAACTAGCTCTGTAGACCAGGCTGATCTCGAATTCACAGAGATCCGCCTGCCTCTGCCTCCCGAGTGCTGGGATTAAAGGCGTGCGCCACCATAGCCCGGCTAGAACACATGTTTCTTATTTAGGCCATCCACTGTGTTATTTTTGCCACTGTATCCCAGATACACAAAGGTATCGGTGGTGGAAGCTCTAGTCTGAAAACCAGTGGGCGGGAAGACTTAGGAAGAGCCAACACCTCAGTCCAAACCCAAAAGTCAGACAGGAACAGTGACCCTCCCGGAATAATGTTCAGCCCCAAGTCTGGGCAGCCCAGCTCCAAGCGAGCTGATGGGGAGCCGGTCTCTGGTGTCTCCTGTAAGGACAACAGGGCAGTAAAGAAGCCCTCAGGACCTCTGGTGAATCTGACAGACTCCCATGGGTACCACACTGAAATGCTATCACACTGGGGAGCTGGGTTTTGTCACAGTGCTTTGTAAAGGACACAGCTGAGTCCTTGGGTAAAGCAATGGAGGAGTTAGCTTAAGAAGAAGATGTGGGTAATCTAGGTTTTAATTGCTTTCCAAGGAGAGCACTAGAGGCTTGGGACTGTGGGCGTGGGCTAAGGCGTAGCAAGGATTCATACAGGCAGAGTTTACTGTGAATATCTGAGACCCTTGTGGGCACTTAAAAGATGGTCATATTGTGTATGACTATACTAGTATAAAGTGGCTAGTAGTTATTTTTCACAGAAAATTATATATATATAATTGATATATTATATTATAGATATACATATCAAGGCAACATTTTACAGAGCTCAACAGAGTTCGAGTTAATTTGTTTCACTGTTTTCTGTCTGATTTTTCCCCTGAGTTTCACATGGACTATGAGCCTGAATGCAAACCCTGAAGAGGTAGGCTTTGACCATAGCCTGAGATTCTGGGCCTAGATGATGCCAAGATGCTGGTCCTCAGAGGAGCCACTCTGAGCAGCAACAGTACAGCGGGAGCACGGGAGCCCTAGGCCGATCATCTGGGAGTCTCATTGCTGCTCACGGGGCTGTAACCTTCCTTAAATAAACCTCCCACGCTCCCTCAGGCAGGCCTCATTTTGTTGTTGCTGCTGTTGTTTGAATGTCTAAGGGTAGAAGAACCTGGTTGCTTGAAGTCTGTCAATTTGGGATCTCAAATTCATGACCTTGTTTGCTCTAAGTAGAAGAGGAAGGATAGTCTGCTGTGGTTGGCACAAATATCAGATCCCAGAAGTCCATCACAGGTTTATCAGACTCTTAAAGAGGCTTTTAAAAAGGGGATGGATGCTGGGACTGGGGAGATATTTTGGTCAGTAAGGGGCTTGTCATAAAAGCATGAGAATCAAAATTCAGATCCCAGCATCCCGATATTGGGTATGGGTAGGCAGAGACAAGACGATCCTTGGAGCTGTCTGGATGGCAAGTCTAGTTGAATCAGTTAGCTTCTGGCTTCCAGAAACATGCATACACACGCACACGCACCTACACACACACACCTGCACACACACACACATGAACACACTCACACATATACACCAAAGAGAGATACATGCCTCTAAAACTGTCATTAAGGAGCCGGGGTTGTAAATTGGAGTAGAACCTTTGCCTAGTGTGCAAGAGATCACAGGTTCAAATCTCAGGACTACAAGACAAAACAGAACAGAGCAAAAATTAAACAACAAAGACCACCAACAAGGATAGTTTTCTGAAAAGCTATTAGGCCAGTGAGACATCGGTTTATTGCCAGCAGGGTTAAAGGTTAGGGTTGGCTCTGAAATGCTTGCTCTCTTGTCCCTACTAGGGGAAGCCTCAATAAGCGGGGTAGCATGCTTCAGGAGTTTGGGAGTGAGCATCTTTGACCTTCCCTTAGGAAGCGAACCCAAGGACATACCTGTCAGGTTAGCTTTCAGAGCTGCAAAGATGTTTTGACTCTCCACTTCTTTATAACTCGCCCACAGGCCCTAAATTATAGAGTCAAATTACTGATCACTTCAGTCAGTTCCCTTGATGCTAACCTGGGCTCCACAGACGACATGGTAGAAAAGTAGGCCTAGTTCACTGTGTAATTTATTGGGTGTCAAGAAAACAAATTATCACAAGGCAGGATTTATATGGACTGCATGATTCACACCCACGGACTCGTGCTTTTAATTGAAAATGTGCTGTTGGCAAAGCAAAAATTATGGGTGATTGGCTCTCCAGTGTTCCTGTCACATCCTGGCTGAAGGCGGAGAACCGCGTGATACAGAGTGGGACCCCAGATCTCAGGTGCCAGATCCCCAGGTCCGGGCGAGGTAAAGAGTTCAACAGCTGTAGTGAGTCTTTCTCCACCCTCATTGTCCGTGAATGTGGTTACCAGCTGCACCCCCGAGCAGCTGTGTGCAGGGAGGTAGTCTCAGAACCAGTTATGTGGAACAGCTGAGGCCTTCAGAAGGCTCTGGAACCCCAAGCATGGAATCTGGACCTGAGAACGACATGGGGCCAGAGAGTCTTTGGGAGGCCGGTTCCTGTGGAGGGAGGGGAGCAGAAACGAGAACACTCTCCTGGAGGAGCTGGCCCCTTCCACAGGGGCTGGACTCCAGCCTCTCCTTTACCTCATTCCAACCCAGTCAGAATTCAAGGGCAACCCCAGGACCCAAATAACGCATCCTTCAGTAAGTCCAGGCACTGGGTACCTCACTCAGTTTTATCCCCAGAAGCTCCCAAAGGGGGTCAGCACCCCTTCCCTGTACACAGAACCCAACCTGCAAAAACACAGAAAGGCTTCATCTTGGGTTGTGAAATGGTTAAAGGGACCCCAAAGAGCCTGTGAGGGTGCAAACCGTGTGTCCCCCATCTGGGCTCTGTCATCTCACTTTGGTTCTGTCCTCCACCGTACCCTTTCCTTCATCAAACCAGGGCTTCCTTCAAGACTGTGTGCCTGGCCAGGCAGCACACGGCCTTCCATTCAGGGCTGCATCCTGCTCAGCTCAGCTCCCAGGGCTGCTGCCTGCCTTCCGAACTTGCCCCATCGTAGGAGGACAAGAAAACTGAACAAGAATGGAACTCCAGAATGTGTTTTGAAGGTAAACAGCATGGTAGCCCAACATGGCAGCCCAGCATGGCATCTGTCTTGGAGTCTTTCTGAGAATTGTGTGGTGCATTGTCCCCTGAGGATCCCCTGAACAGCTTAGCCTTCTCTGCCAGCTAGCTGGAGAAGCTTGAGGCAAGGAAAACCCCACTCTCAAACAAAAGGGGAAGGTACCCTGAGGTGCCTTTTCTACATCAGAGATTGTCTTATGACTTCTATACATGCATACCTAAACCTATATGTACATCCAAACACAAGAATGTATACACACACACACACACACACACACACACACACACACACACACACGATATGGGGGGGGGGGGGGACCATAGAAGGAAGGAAAGGAAAATTAGAAAGTAGGAAGGAAGGGAGGGGAGAAAAATTAAGATGAATTGATGACCACCATGCTTTGCTCCAAAATACCAGACAGCAAAAAGAGCAGAAAGGAACTAAAGAAAAAAGCGATGTACGTGTTTTGAGAGTCTGGATAGCGGTGTTCCTTTGATGTGAAGGGCAACAGCTTGCAGTCCTCAAAGGATAAATCCATTTGCCTCAGCTGCCGCCACCGATGAGGCAGCCAGGGAGTGGGGCCAGAGTCTTGGTAAGGAGAAGAGAAACCTAGGCTGTAAACCCACAGCTTTCTGTCCCAAGGCTTCTGCTCATTCTCGCTACCCTCCTGGAGAGGTGGACAGCCTTTGCTTTTGTCTCCTGCTTCTGTTTTGCAGATCACGAGAACCGAGATGTCCATGAGAGGATGGATATGGCTGGCTTTGGCCTCGGGGAAATTGCAGCTTCTCATCCTTTTTGCAAGAGAGAGAGAGCGAGAGAGAGAGGTGGAGTCAGAGCATCTTCCCCTCCAGCAGCCTTTGCTCCAAATACATTTTATTAGATGTGGGCAAAGCAGAGCGAATTTTCATGTCATGCTTGAGGTTTACCTAATTTCTAATACAGGGAGGTGAACTGAAGGAGGTCCTCCGAGGCTGTGGTTGTGTAGCTCTTCTGTCCTGATGGCTCCCTTCAGGGCTGCCTCTTCCTGGAGCCCTTTCTGGACCCATATTCCACCTCCTGCTGCTTCCCAGAGAATATAGCAGCCTGGTCTCCTGGTCTGTCACCTCCGCAGGCATGCTGGGAATTGGAGAAAAGAAAATGAGGAAGATCACATGTCCATCATTCTCCCCACCCTCACCCCCAGGCCCAGGCACACTGGTCTCAGTGGGAAGGGCAAGGACAAATGGGCTCCGGGAAAACAAACTGCTTATGTGGTTACAGATGGGCACTCCATTCTCAGGTTGCTCCCAGGGAATGCACCATGAGCTCGGAACAACAGAGAAGAGGCGTGAAGGCCACGAGGCAGAGGCAACACCGGTCAAATGAAGGACTCCAACGAATACAGCGGTAGCACAGCTCCCTTGTCTCTTTGCCACAAAAGCAGAAGTTGGGGAACCCTCCATGAAGACAGATGACATGTGTCAATCTGTGGGAAATCTCTATGTTGTCCTGTCATACACCCAACTTATGCGATTCATACCTGACACAAGAGCAACATGCAACTGTTACTTAACTATTAGACTCGTCACCAGCAAGGCTACCAGAGGTTCGGGGGGACAACCACAAACTCACAGAGAAGGACATAGCAACTGCACTGTTATATGGGGGGCCCGCAGGTACAGCCCCATGGGTGGCAGAGCTGCTTTGTTACCGGGGTCCATGCCTTTGTGTGAGGAACACCTGTCTCTCCCTTGTGAAGCCCCTCGTCACGTTTCCGTATCTCTACCACCAGCCTGGGAAGGGGTCCTCATATACTGCCTCTGGGATCATCTTCCCCCAGCCCCTCCTATCTTCTAGAGCGCACAAGCTAATACCAGGTGCAGACCTCGACAAATGGAACTCTCTGGAAGGACTTAATTAGCACCCCTTCCTGGCACTGTTCTGCCACATGACCAGAAGAAACAAGCAGTCGAGGACACAAACCACTACAGAGGCCACCCTAAACTTGCTCCCGAAAAGCAGGAGAGATGGGTCTTCAGGTCTCAGAACGGCTCCCAGGTTGACGTTTCTTTTCCGAGCCTCCCTCCCAGAAGCTGAGGGACTGGTTCCTGCTTCACCAATCTGTCTGAAGTCACTCGGGTGACTGACACGGAATGAAAGAGTGTGGGAATTGTGCCTTGTTTTAGGGGCGTTCGGAAGTCTCTCTCGTCGGTCGTGGCAAGGATGCCTTTGTTTTCACTGCGCGCTGCTGGCCAGAAGCATCCCGACCAGATTAGCTGTCCAGATTTCAACACCAACTGCACTCTCTATGGGGATGGGAACCACGGAGGCTCTTCTGCGAATCAGCCGGCCTTCAGGGGATGGAAAGAAGGCTGATGAGACAAAGGAAAGGAGTGGCGGGCTGCTTCCTGAGCCTGCAGTACTATTGTCTTCCCCAAAACGGTATTCTGCACTGCCTCTGCCTCCAGACGTGGCTTTCCCTAGGAAACTGCGCTGACCGTGAACTTGAAGAGATCTACAACTGTGACTAATTGTTTTCCGTTCTCGCTGATTGTCAAGACTCCTGACAGAATTCTCTGAAATAGCAACTGAAATTGCCGCATTTACAAGGCTTTCTCCATGTGCGCGCAGACACTCCCAATGCAAGTCCCTTTCCATCTGGCTAGAGGGCTCCTAGGAGAGCTGGTGCTGCCACCAGTGAGCACCAGAAGGATGGCAGGAAGCTAGTCCTCTGCGCTCAGAGTGTCCCGCAGCTGAGGCCAGGTGTAAGGGCACAAGAAGAGCGCTGGAGAAGTCAAGTGAATCTGCTTTTTTGCATGATTATAATTCAATAACCCAGCTGTAAAATGATCCTCTAAGGTGGGCCACTACAAAACAGCTGGGTCCTTTAAGGATAAAGGGACAAACGTCTGCTCCTTACAGAGATTTAAACAGAGGGCCTCTGAGCCTGTGTTCAGATACAAAAGCTACCCTGCCTCCCTGCCTCCCCCTGCCTCCCTGCCTCCCCCTGCCTCCCTGCCTCC